>NC_043711.1:38026857-38050658 GCF_006229205.1 Suricata suricatta
GTATAGAGGTGGAATTTAAGGAAAGGTATTAAGCAGGCTGTGTTTTAGCTTATGGGCAAGTAATAAATTGTATCATGTATCTTGAATGTATCATAGATAAGCTGCTATATAACGATTGCCACTTCAGATAGCTGTGAAATTAGGTGATTAACTAGTTGTTACTTAACCTTCTAATTTCTGTATAAGTCTAATTACATGATATAGAAGTTGGGGTTTTGATTTTTTACTTTGCTTTTCTGTTGGAGTGTCATTGTAACTACTGTAGTGTAAATGATGGAAAATAATTGCATATGTTAAAAAAATAAATAAACAGGAAAAAAAAACAAACAAGACAAATGTTCTTATTGAAAAGAATGTTGAAAAAGATTGAGATAGAAAGAATTGCCTGTTTTTTTACCATTATATTTGTTTCAAAAGTAAGTTCACATGATCACTGCCTTATGTGGTTAAATTTTTAATAGATATACAGTAATCCAGGTATATAAAATATTCCACAAAAAAAGTATTTGAGATCTTGTACCACTTCTCATAGTACTTCTCAAGTTACAAAAGAGTGATTTATATGCCTCTATCTGTATATTTGTTTTGCTCAAACAATTCTATGTGATTTATCCCAGTTATCTGATAAAATTACAGCCATTCTTAAGATCCAATCACATTCAAGAAACAAAAATTTCTTGATCACCTCTTAGAACTAATCCTTCCTTTACTGTCTCAGAGTATTAAAGTTACTAACTTCTTTTTATCACCTCTTTGGGTACATTAATCTCAGGACTTTTAAGGTTTTTACATGTTAAGGATCATGTAAACATAAGAAAAAGTGTGAATGAAGGAAATATAATCGTTTTCTGTCATATGAGTTAAGCCTTTAGTTACTGGCTGATGTTGGTTGTCACTGGAAGATAAACTCCTCAGAATTTTAGTGCCAAAATAATACAATATTATCACATAATGATTGAACACCTATTCCATGTCAGGCTTTGTGTACAATATTCACATGCTCCTTCTCAATGAATCCTTAAAGAAGACGATGAGATAATATTAATATTTATATTTTAGAAATAACAATATTATGAATTTCAGGTTAAATTATATACCCAAGTTCCATGCAATGTCAAGCCATTCAGGAGTAGAAGCAAGACAGAACTGAGAATTTTCTTGTTAAAATTCTTGCTATAATACTTGCCTTTGTAATGTACCAATGGAATACTACTATTTTCTTTATCAAAGGTAAAGTACAAAAGCAACTAAAAAACAGATATCAATAATGCTTGCTGGGCATCTGTAGCAAAGGCCAGAATAGAGTGCCATATACTGGTCTGTAAAACACTGATGAGTAGCTGTAAAAATATGGGTAAAATCCACACAATAAATAAAAGCATGTGTTCCTTTATATATGTATGAGAAGATACAATAGGGAGAGTTGAGGAGTGAAGAGAGATTTGAGAGGACTGGATATTAAGGCAGAAGGATAAATTGCAATTTCTTCTTCCTGGGATGATCATTAATCACGATCTACATCAGATCATTACATGTCACATGCACAGCTCAATTATGAAATAATTATACAATTCTTGTTCTAAATAATGGTTCTGTAAATAATGATGCTGAAAATAATTAGACAGTGTTATGAATAATATTACATAAATTGAAAAATTGTTAAATTCTAATGAAACTTAACAATTAGATTCTACTTAGGCAGTGGAACTTGTACCATGTATTCATTAGTCAGAAGTCCTCAGATAGGTATTACTTATTGCTAATAATACAAATGTGTCACTTTATTTTAGGATTAGTTTGCTCTTCTTTTTTTTTTAATGTTTTTATTTATTTTGAGACAGAGAGAGACAGAGCATGCGCAGGGGAAGGGCAGAGAGAGAGAGAGAGGGAGACACAGAATCCGAAGCAGGCTCCAGGCTCTGAGCTGTCAGCACAGAGTCCGATGCGGGGCTCGAACCCATGAATGTGAGATCATGACCTGAGCCAAAGTCGCAGGCTTAGCCGACTGAGCCACCCAGGCACCCCTAGTTTGCTCTTCAGTACATCCTCTATGTCACTGAACACAGAAAGTGACACAGACCTCCATGGAGAGGGAGTTTCCATTATTGCTGAGCACTTTCTTTTATTGATTAAACAGGGAACAAAATAAATATCCTGTTCCATGGAACATATATGCTCAATAAATACTGCATGAACGAACACTGGGTATTTCCAATTTCTCCTTTTTTCTAAGATGGTCTCATTACAGGCCTCATTCTCCTTGTCTCCCTCTTCCTTTTCATAATGTCTCCCGACTCCTTTGCTGGCTCCTACAATCCCAGCAATAAGAATTTCCTAAGTTTGGGTCATTATTTCTCTGCTCCTTCCTTACTCTGCTCTCACCCACTGAGATCTCATCAGTTTTCTTTTTCCTCTTCTGTCCCCTTATTCAATTTTATTTTTTATTTAAAGTTTGTTTTTATTTGAATACAGTTGACACACAATGTTACATTAGTTTCAGGAGTATAACATAGTGATTCACTTCTATATATGTTATGCTATGCTCACAATTGTACCCACCACCTGTCACCATAGAGCACTATTATAATGTCATTGACTGTATTCTGTGTGCTGTGTCTTTCATTTCTGTGACATGCATTTCATAGCTGGAGGCCTGTATCTCTCACTCCCCTTCACCCATTTTGCCCATCCCCCACCTTCTCCCCTCAGGCAATCATCAATTCGTTCTCTGTATTTATCAGTTTGATTTGAGATTGCATCAATTCTTGAAGGTTGGAGTGTAACACAAACTGTCCCAATTCAAATCCTTCATCAAGAGCCTGCTAGAAATTTCCATTTGGATATCCCTCCATAACTTCAAACTCAACTTATGTAATAAAAGTCCATCCCCTCTTCCCTTGAGTCCTCTGATACATAGCAAGAGAAACCTTTTGATAAAACAATTTGTTTATATACATGTGTATCTTTAGATAAGCATATGTATATGTTTATGTGTATGGACATATATACATGTGTAATAGGCCATGGTACCAAATATATATATATATATATTTTTTTTTTAAGTTTTTAGAAAATTTTTTAACTTATTTTTGAGAGACAGAGAGAGACATCATGAGCAGGGGAGGGGCAGAGAGAGAGGGAGACACAGAATCTGAAGCAGGCTCCAGGCTCTGAGCTAGCTGTCAGCACAGAGCCCGACGCGGGGCTCAAACCCATGAACCGTGAGATCATGACCTGAGCTGAAACCGGATGCTTAACTGACTGAGCCACCTAGGTGCCCCCCCAAATATATTTTCTACTATGAGTTGTGGTCAAAAACATTTGAAAGCCAATGGAATAAAAATGCCTCAAAAACAGAAGCCTTTAGGAAAAATAATCAGACCAAATCACTCGATAGCTATGCAAAGTTGAAACCAGAGCAATAACCAAAACAATATTATATATTCTGGTTGATGACTTAGCCTGGACAAGAAAGTTCAGAAAATTTTAAAGATTCATAAAAAAACAATAGTCTTCAAACACTGGCTTGCACATATTGAACAAAATCAAATAGAAGTGGAGCCTTCTGTTGTCAGAGCTGCTGGTAGCATGAAGATGGGAAGAAGAGGAACCTGCTTTTAGCAGAGAGCCACGCAGGGCTGCACCCTGTGAGGAGGGGGAGTGGATGTAGGCGTCTATTTTTAAACACTCGTATCCTCTCTAAATCCCTTCAGTCCTAAAGCCTTTGGCCCTAAAATAGAGTTCAAACACTTTAGTGCAGCAGGCAAGCTTAGAGGGTTTTTTTTTTCTTTTTTTCTCTTTCCCCCCTTCCTGGTGAAGCATTAAACTCCACTGCAGTTATTCTGGCTCTTCTTGCCTAGGAAAAATCACAAATGAACAAACACTGCTTCCACATTAGAAGAACATTATGACTATCCTGGCCACTTGTCCCGATTTGTTCTGGTTTAATCCTGCTGCCTTGGCATGATTATTAATAGCACCCTTCCACTCTCAAAAGTGTCTAGGTTTGAACAATAAATTATATGGTCACTCTAATGATTTTGCCATTTACTAGCCTATCATAGCAGAACAGATGGAAAAGTATGCATAGTAAGTTATAATAAATGCATTGATACATGGGAAGTATGCATTGACACAAATAACATGGAAGGCACTGTTTATGGCTTAGTGCTAGCTTCTATGAAGAAGTAATATTTAACTGAAGTATAACTAGGAATGAGTAGAGAAGCTATGGCCAGAAGACAAAGAGGCAAAGGACACAGCTTATGCAAAGGCCCTGCAGTGAGGTTTGAGGAAGTGAAAAGCAGCTCAGAGTGGAGGGGAGACAGGGATGAGGCTTGAACTTGGGTGCTCTCAGCATAGAAAGTGGGAACCACAGGCAAGTTTGGAAATCTAAGTGGTAAAACTTGTAGATGAACTCAATAGTGGTGAGGGAGAGAAGGCAGACAAGGATGACTCTTTAGCTTCTAGAAGAAATCCAGGAGATGAGGATTCAATTTCTATTGTTTTCTCTAAATTCTCAGATACTTTCCTGAGATTGCTTCTCTCTGGGTCCCGGTTACCTTATCTGTTGAAACATGATAGACCCAATGCTATCTAAACACCTTACCTCCTTGACAGTCTATAATTTCAAGTTGCATTTCTATGGCTGCATATGCATATGAGGCTAGTCTTTCACACACATTTATCCTTTATACAGGTAAAGTACAACATTTCTCTCAACAGGTATACTTATTTTTTTGCACATTTTCTCTGTGCATTTCCTCTAGGTTTCTCTCCATGGTAATGCATTTCTTCTCCATTGCCTTTAATTCTGATTCTTCTTTGTCCCTTTCAGACTTGGCAGGGCTCTCCATAGTTGGGAATGAGAATTGGCATAGATATTCCAAATTCAATTGTTTTTTAGGACTCCTCCTCAACACACACACACAGAAAGCAAGCATTAGCAAGCAAATGGGAACCCTGACATAAGGTCACTTCCCACTACATTCTAGCTGGTGAATCTCTCTGGAGTAATTTGATTAAACACATTCGATTTACTTTGCAGAGACAAGCACTGCTTCTGCCGGCATATTCAGACACTCTGGGGGAGCTTCCAACATTTAACAAAATGTGTTCATTTATTTAGCAGAGCTTTATTTTCTCTAAAAAATAATGTTTCTGTTACTACAGTGGATCCTTTCTAGGTGTCTAGAGAATTTACAAAATCAAACCAAAGTGAATGTATGTGCATGTGTGTGCACATGCACATAAACAAGTATATATACCACTGTTACTTTCAAGGCTAGATATTAAAGTACATTTATCAACTCTGCACATAGTGGTGCCACTGGGCTGACCAATAAATACAGAAACCTTAAGTTTCAAGTCTTCCAAATTTTCCCAGAGGAAAGGAAATGCCCACACTCTAAAGGCAGAGTAAAGGCATTATGAACAGACTGAAAGTGTGACCTGAAGACAACTTGCACTGTATAAAATGCAGATTCCTGAGTCCTACGCCCGAATCATATCAAAATCATGTGTGTGTGCGTGCGTGTGTGTGTGTGTCTGTGTATCTAGTTGAGCTTCGTACTGTTTTACATGCGTAGGATTCAACTAGGGATCTTGCAAAAATACCACTTCTGATTCAAGAGGTCTGGGGTGGGCCATAAGCTTATGTCTTTCTCAAAGCTTCCAGGTGATGGCCATTGGCTGGTCCATAGACCACAGTTAGAGGAACAAGGCACAAGTGTTTGTGTGCCACTATATGGTGTAGTATTGATGTGCTGCCATTGGAAGATTTCTCCTGCCAGCTCCATTTCAAGTTAATTGGCTCACTGCTGAAGGTCTCAGAAACAATACACAGTGGAGAATGTTTTCACTAATAGGGCTCATTAGAAAGCGTTCAGAAAACAATATGATCATTTTTACAATTTGAAAGTGCCTATTCAACTTACCTTCCTCATAGAGAGGCTCAGCAAGGCATCATCTACCTGTGGGCTGTGTGATGCCCAATTTATTTCCTGAGCAATCTTCATTGAGCATTGCCTGTATCACCTTTCTTTCTATGACAACAAAGTGGAACAAGCTGTCAATATGTCTTTCTAGACACTGATCAAGGAAAATAGAGCTTCTCAACACTGATGCTCAGCTTTCCAGCATTGATTACCCCTCAACAAAGTAAATTCACTCTTTAAATAGGCAGTCTCCTATGTCGAAATGGCTGGGGATGGGAAGAGGTTCCTGCAATTTTCACATTTACTCTCAATCCAAGTCACAAGCAGCTCTGTCGCTGTCCCATTCAACATCCAAAACTGCTAGCTCCTATGTTTGCACTATTTTAAATATGATTTATTGTATTTGGCTAACATACAGTGTGTAAAGTGTGCTCTTCGTTTTGGGGTAGATTCCATGGTTCATCACTTACATACCCTTGTACGATTTTTCAGGGAAATTGTTTCATCTGAAGGGGCTCACCAACTCATATAGATATTAATCTTTTGCATAACACTAACTTCAGTTGTCAAGAAATTTAAGTAGGAATAATATTTATTGATTGTTAATTATATGTACAGCATTTGCATGCTTATCTGGCATGATCTTTCCAATAATACTCCAGGTATTTAATTATGTCCATTCTCACATATAAAGAATCTAGGCCAAAAGACTATATGGAGTCTTTAATGAAACTAGTAATGGAAATAGAATTCAACCTAGCTACCTCATTTCCAAACCCACACTTTCCTTTAAAACCACTGCCTTCTTAGATTCTAGAATGAAGTGAGGTGAGATGATATTGACCACTTGGAAAGGCTTTATAGGAAATATTACATATGATGTATTTGAGCAAAATGATTTCAAAAATTCAAATCCTAATGTCATGGATACATGAGAATATGCATTATACATTATGAATTGCCAATATTATCTTTCCCTGAATCATGCACATATTTAAGTACTGACAAAATCTTAACCAGATAAGTGATTTAAGAAGGAGAGACAACAAAACAGGTTTCATGCTATAACACTGAAACAATTAATGAGTTCAGGAAAAAGTAAACCTCACCATTTGGTAGCAATTTATATGTTTAGTTGGTCACAAATTAAAGTTATCCAGTAAAAAAAAATAAGTTGAGAGCACCTTAGATCATCTTGTGAAAAAGCAAGGAATCTTCCAACTCAAAGAGGGTAGTATTGCTAAATTTGAGATGGGTTATTACTGTACAATGGGTTTAACTACAGTAAACTAACTCCCTTTAAACCAGAGGCATCTCTGAAATTAAAGTGATGTGTTCAGTTCTTGAACAGGAGCAAAGTACATTTTTAAAATCCAAATCAGTTGATTATGTTTAAAATAGTATAAGATAAAGATGGCAAGCTCAGTGCTGAGGGGGGAAAGGCAGGTAAGACAAATGAATACAACCAGCTCTAGGAAGACCGGCATAAATGAGAGTACGTTCCACTTGTGTAGAAGAAACTTGACCAGTACACCAAGTACTCTGTGTATTAAAAGCAATCAGTCAAAGTCAATTTGTGAAAATACCAATGAACAGAATATCTACTTTTCTAACGATCTGTCTTTCACTATTAATTTACCAAAGAACCATTTACCAAATTACTTATTCATCAGAAATTTGTTTCTAATAACAAACTTCTAAGGATTAGGACTGTATATTATGTTTTCAAATCAGTCTTTTGAATATTTTTGTATAATTTGGGGGGGAATGATTTTCTTTTGGATTTTGATTTTAAATGCCATTCATTGTCAAATATGTCAATGGTTTTACAAATGATAAGTAGGGTATGTTTCTCTTTTCTAACTCATTTTGAACTAATCAACTAGATGTCTACTTCTCTTATTCATTGCTTTGCTTTCTTGAATATGATGGAAAGGGAAGAGTTAGCAACAAGTGCACAGGCTTGACGTCTGGGTATCAAACATTGAGAATGACAGGACTCTCATAAGGTTGTTGCAAGAATCAAATTAGACAAGTTATATTAAAGTTCTGAGTAATTAGTGAAAGGCAATACATTTATACTAAGACTTGATTTATTCATCTGCCAGTGGAAGAATAAGAAGTAAGGCATTCTTGTCTAATATATAAAAAGCAAGGAGAAGTTCCTTCAGTACTAACTTAGCATTCAATTCTTCATCTTGCATATTCCTACTCTGCACAGGGATGGTCAAGCTTGGTAATGCTAAGAAGAAGTCTGCACTATGAACACAATGAAGGAAACTAAAATACTTAGAACAGGACCTATTAACAACAGCATTCTAGAAATTAATTTTTAAAAAGGATTTTTTTCTAGGAATTAAAAAAATGGAAAACATTTTTAAAAATTTTTAATGTTTTATTTATTTTTGAGAGAGACAGAGACAGCATGAGCAGGGGAGGGTCAGAGAGACAGGGAGACACAGAATCTGAAGACAGGCTCCAGGCTCATGAGCTAGCTGTCAGCACAGAGCCTGATGCGGGGCTCGAACCCACGAACCGTGAGATCATGACCTGAGCCGAAGCAGGATGCTCAACCAACTGAGCCACCCAGGTGCCCCAGAAAATATTTCAAAACAAATATCCCTATAGGTGCATAAGTTTGGAAGGATATAAAGAAGCAATGAGAGGAGAAATGAATGAGAGCACTGAAGAAATGTAAATACAATAAAATAGAAGATTGAAAAGTAAAGAGACCCAAAATTAATTTCAGGTTGGTTATACGCTGAACTATTTAAAAACCTCCTCTAAAACTCTTAGAACAAAATATGCTTAAGATACTAATACAGGGTAAGATTCTCTAAAGCATGCATAAAAAGTGCAAATATGAAGGAAAAGATTGGTAAGTTTAACTCCCTATAAGCTAATTACTTTTTATGAGAACAAAGGACAGCACTTAAAGTCCCCAAACAAGCAGCAGTCTGGGAGAAGACACTTGTAACCGTACCACAGAGAAACGATCAATGATTATCACATTTGAAGAACTCATACAAATTAATTAAAAACAAATGATCCAGTAAAAAAAAAAAAATGAACCAACAATGAATAAGCAACACTCAGATAAAGAATCCTGTTTGAATAAAACATGTGCGAAGAATATAAAATACAATGTATAAGAATATTAATCTCAGTAATCACGGAAACAAAAACTTTAAAAAGGTGGTATCTCTCTCCCATTAGATTGCCAAGAATGGAAGGAAACTGAAAACACCAAGGTTGGACAAAATGAAGGAATAGTGATCATGTAAGTTATACATATTTTCATAAATTCTCTACAGAATTTCTTTAACCTTTGTTATCTTCCAGAAAAACTCTTCCAAAAGTTCATATGGAGACATGCATAGAGATACAGTTTGCAACAATATTTATCCTAGCAAATTAAAAAAAATTAAGGGGCACATGGGTGGCGCAGTCGGTTAAGTGTCCTGCTTCGGCTCAAGTCATGATCTCACAGTTCATGGGTTCAAGCACCGCATCAGGCTCTGTGCTGACAGCTAGCTCAGAGCCTGGAGCCTGCTTCGGATTCTGTGTCTCCCTCTCTCTCTGACCCTCCCCTGCTCGCAATGTCTCTCTCTGTCTCTCAAAAATAAATTTAAAAAAAAATTAACATCCATCTAAGAGGAATAACTAATGGAATACCCATATTGTGTCAGATCCATAGAATGGAATACTAAGTACCAAAAACCATAGAAGAACTCAATCTACATGTATCAGCTTGAGTGATTCACAAAACATAGTGCTGAATTTAAGAAAGTAAATTTTCATGATATATGCATCATGCCATCAATTTTGAACAATATTGAAAGATAATAAAACAGCAGTGTGTATTGGTCTTCGAGACAGTCTTATGGAGTAAAACTTAACAAACAGGTAGAAAAGAAATTTTTTCAACTTCAGCATAACAGTTACCCAGGAGAGATAAAAAGGGACTTAAACTATTTTTTCTATGTATAAAATATTTTATTTTGTCACAAAATCATTAAAACGTTAAATAAATTATTAACATTTTTTAAACTAGGGCAGGTTCATGGGCATTCTCCTATATTTCTCCTGATATTTTTTGATATCTGAAATATTTCCTGTATCAGCAAAAAAAAAAAAAGGAAGGGGAAAATGAGAGGAAAAAAAGAGAAGGGGTAATGGTATCAAAGAAAACAAGTAGTCAAGAGAAGAATTGCTACTAGGAAGTAAGGAATATAAATGAGGGGAAAAAGCAGAAAAGGGAAAAAATAAAGAATAGGAAAAAAAATTAGTCGCAAATAAAATAGACTCACACCTTGTCCCCTGGCTGGTCCCATTTCTTCTCTTTTCTCACATCTGTTTTCCATTTGCCCCAGCTCTTCCTTTTGACTTTGAAATAAGAAGCATACTTAAAATCAAGCTACTCTATAACCTATCTCTTATATACAAACATGTTCATGTGCCATTCTCTGAAACAAAACCCTCTGCAAAAGAGCCACACAAAGTAATTGCTATAAGAACAGAGATTGATCATGTTTAGACACTTGTATAACGCTCCTTGAATACAACAATAGAAAGTATGGGCTTGTATTTTAGGTATCATATTTTAATTTCATTGTTTTGTCATTTTGTTAATATTATACCAAAGTAATAGCCTGCAAAAGACTATAAATTAAAATAAATAATAATAAAGAAGAGTTTTTCAACAGAGATTCAAAAGCATTCTAGAAATCACAAAAACAGAATTTTTCCCTTTGTGGGATGCGTGCACGTGCGCGCGCACACGCATGCATCTTTGAGTTCACGGAGGGGCCGCTGCTTCTGAGCGCTCTCCAGAGTACTTGTTTTTATTCTCAGATGTAGGTTAGCCAAAGACAAAACAAGCAATCCAATGAACAACAAAAGACCTTTACTTTATTAATTATCTCAACAGAAACTACATTAGCATATCATTTACAAACTACCTTTATTAAGAATTAAGAGAGAACAAAACCATCCTCAATGAGAAATAACCAAGGAACATGGAATGTGACCCCGATGTCCGCATGAGACAAAATGTAGGCTATTTGAAAGGCTTGTGCTGGCCTGGTGTGGGATGTGTCTCCCACCCACATCCTCTTCCTGTAACTGCTACAGGAAGCTCTTAATTCAGACCTTAAGGCAATGCCTTCCCGGTTCTGGCCTTAGTACCAATGTCCTAAAAGAAGCTGATGAGAGAGCAATAGCAAGTGGTTAACAGGGCAAGCTTCAGCGTCAGATAAAATTTGGTTTTATTACTGGCTTTGGTTACTTTAGACATTATTATGGAAGAGTTTTATAACCATTCTGTGCTTCCATTTCTTAACCAATAAAACAGAAAATGAGGATAATGAACACATACATCATAAGACTGCTGTGAAGAAAGAAAAAACACATATGAAAAGTGTTCTTCTTAGTGACAGAAATAAAGTAGTCAATTATTATTATTTATCACTACTAATATTACTAATAATAAGAGCAACATCCATATCCATCTCTCAGGATCATTCACAGAAAGAGAATAATCTAACCATATATTCACATGAAACTAAATAAAATATAAATTTTTGGCAATTGAAGGTTTTGTGACACATGCAATAATTGCAGCAATTAAGCCAACACAGAAGGCCAGTGTTCTAGAATTTTACCAACTATCTTTTTTTTTATTGTTTTAATGTTTATTTTATTTTTGAGAAAAGAAGAAAGAGAGAGAGATGATGATGATGATGAGCGGGGGAGGGGCAGAGAGAGAGGGAGACACAGAATCTTAAGTGGATTCCAGGCTCTCAGCTGTCAGCACAGAGCCTGATGCTGGGGCTTGAACTCATGAATAGTGTGAAGCTGAACAGCTGAAGTCTGACACTTAACCAACTAAGCCCCCCAGGTACCTCTACCAAATACCTTGTTGAATAGTGAATAGACATTGTAAGCCACTCCAGAAGTCAGAACAGGAATCAATGGGTAAACTTTATAAGGTGAAAGATTTTGAGTCCAAAAAAAGGAAAAAAAGGCTTTCTTAAATACTAGAACTCCAAAACAAAGCAATAGATTGATATGTAAGGAAGTATTTTTATGTATTTCATTGTATATATGTGTGCATGCACACACACAACACAACACATACAACACACATACAAACATACATCCAATGGAAAAAAACGACAACACTAGTATGTCAGGCTATATAGAATGCTTTTCATGTAGTATATGGTCTCACTTGGTTTGCCAGAAGCATGTATACTAGCAACGTGTCATAATCCTTGTACATATAAGAATACTACATCTCAGAACTTTTAAGTAACTTAACTACAGATTCTGAGCTTGAATGAAGGCCAAGCCAGGCCTTGAAGCTAACTAAATCCCAAATTATTTATTACTCTGTTGTCTGCTTTGCCAATGGGCCTTCTCTAATCCTGTTTTAGATCTTTTTATCATGATGAGAATGCTTTTGTTCTCCCCACCAGGGGAATGTGACAGTGTCTGGAGTCATAATTTGAGGTTGAGGATTGCTAATGCACCTCGTTGGTAAGCACCAGGAATGCCACTGACTGCAAAATATTGAGAGTGCTGAGGTTGAAAAATACCCTCTAATTTGTGAACACTTCTTTGAATGTTCAGTACTGTTTCTTCTCCAGGCTTAGTTGTATGCCATTGCTAAACTTCAAAATATGTCCATTGTGTTTATATATTATCTCTAGCTCCCTTTCTTTTCTCTTAATTTTCCATTTAGCTTCTCTTTTTCAATGTCTCTCGTGAATATTGCCTTCTTAAAAGAACTTGTCAAAATTAGTGTTCAACCTGTTAAAATATGGGCCAAATTTCCGGGCATTACAATGCAACAGTCACCAATTCTGATGGATTTATTTTATATGTAGATATTTTCTCCTTAGAAGTTAAACTTGGATTCCAGTTCCTTTAGAGGATTACTTGCCCCCATCTAAAGCAATTCCTCATCTAAATACATGTGATACAAGTCACTGGAAAACTCCAAGTATCCTGCTTTTATGCAGCACTACATCTTGAAAAGTGCCCACCATGGTTGCATCATTTTGATATGAGAAGCAGAAGGCATCCCTGCATTTCTATTCTTTTAGGCTTTACCAAGGCAAGACATTTCCCCATGGATTTCTACCTTGTCCACTGAGACTCAAGTTCCAATTTGCATGGGACTATTGAAACCAAAGGAGAGTTCATTGAAAGCATCACCAGTTACCTTCTTAATTGGCAGAAACATGCCTTTAAGACAAGGCTGTGGCGTGGCTGAATGTTGAAGACATTGGAAAGCACAATCTGACTTTGGCATGTGTATTATTGGTTGCATTATCATAACTGAAGCATTACACTCTGGGGAAATGACATTACTACCTTCAATAGATACTTCTATCAACCACTGAAATTAAGACCTTCCTTAGTTTTGAGGAAAACGGAACTGTTTAAAAATCTTAACCTTTTCATAAGCCAATAGAAATGTAAAGGTGGGGATCTATATGAAAATAAACATTATAGGATAGAGATTCTTGTAAAAAATATGAACAACTTTTAAAGAACTTAGCCTTTTACGTGTGTAGAATCTCTGAATATAATAAATGTTAAATAAGTATTTGTTAAATAAATCTACTCATTAATCAATAAACTACAAAATTCTAATGAATTATATGTAGTTATAATACTTATCCATATCTTAGCAAAGATCCACCTTATTAAAATGTTAAGAGCTAAAATGAGAAGTTAATAATAATCATAAATAACGTGTATCTTACAAACTAATTTTGTGCCAGGTACAGTATGAAATGTTCTATATGAAGAATTACATTCAATTTACACAAAACTCTTATAAAGTAGGCTGTAATAATAATAAACTCATTTTACAAATGAGGAAATATGTTTGCTCAAAAATGTCAAATACATTGTGAGTTAAATTTACAGTCAGAATATGAGCCCAGGTCTACCTGAATTTAAAGCTCATCCTCCAAACCACTACGTAATAGTCTAACTATGTAATTTGTAATATATCCATCTGAATTTGCGTTTACTGGAAAAACTAGTATAGAGGTCCCTGTCAGACTTCATCCTCCAGGAGTCACTTCTGTTAAGTACTGACTCAGACAGTCTAGATTGTCCCTCGAGGGGCCTAGAACCATGCACAGCAGCAAGGAGGATTCCATCTGAGGCAAGCAATCTCCGTAACTGCTGTGCTCTCTTCTTTCTATTCTGCTTCACTCATGTATTCAAGAAGCCTGTGGTTATGTTCCTGAGAATTTTGAAACTGTTTTTGTGGGTTACCTATGCCTGGGGTAGACTATCCATGGAACTCTTGGGATAGACTTCCTTGTAGACCTTATACTCTATTTTGGACCTTCAGCTTCAAAGAGGCTGACCTGAATTTCACCTAGAAGGACAAAGGAGACCCATCAGGGTGGACCTCAAACTCATGAAATTTTAAAAGAGTTTTGACATTGTCTCTAAAACTGGAGATACACTTGAGAACCGATACACGTGTAGAAATAAAGGATAACATGCTCATCATACACTCTTTATCATATATTCCATTACCTGATCCCACCCTTCTACTAGCCAAAATTTGTATGAAATATGTAATTATCATGTCAGCTGATAGCCATCATCATGTGTTAAATTTTGTGTTAAAATTGTTTATGTGTTAAATGCAACCTCTAAATTCTATCAGCTTGGATAACAATATTTTGGCATTTATTATTTTTTTAATATTATGTCTTGATAAAGGAAGTGGTATGAGCTTCTTTTGAGTTGTGTAGGCACTTGTATATGTATCTTTGAGTTATGCTAGCATGTCATGCCAGAGGCAAACTTCAAGAGGAGAGTGAAACACACTGATGTAGAGAAACTACAGAAAGTGGAAAACTAATGGCAGTTCATGGTCCTGTCTATTACTAAATTAGAAGTTCATTAAGAGTAGGCAGGCTAATTTTTATATAATCATAATATTTAACAGAATGTATGTTTCTTATTTCCATACTTTTTTTTTCATTTGTTGGCTGCAAAAGATGATAACAAGATTTTTTTTAAATCTCATATACTTTTTACAGGACAAATATTATTTTATTTCACTTCAAACTATTGTAACATAATCATTGTAAATTATCATATAAAATAAAGCTGAAATTATTCTAATCCTAATCCCACCTCTCATAGCAAAGTAGTAACAGCATGTGGGGAGTGCCAGGGTCAAGAGCAGCAAGGTGTGAGTGGAGGCAGAAATGGTAAAACTATTGAAGTCAGTTCTAAGATCGCAATATTCCATCATTCTGGGAATCATTAGTGGAGAGGTGAACATCCTGCTGATAGCTGATACTTCTGCGACTGTTGAGGAAATCAGTGTGTTAGCATCTGGGACAATATCTGATGTTACAATAACATAAGAATGATTCCTGGATCTCAAAGGAAGGTTAGATTTCAAGCAGCATCTTCTGTTGGAGAAGACAGGGAAAGTCATGTTCCTTTCAGAAAGGTTTTCAGGTCAATATTTAAAGTGATGGGGTGCCTGGGCTAGTTAGTTAAGTGTGTGACTCTTGATTTAGGCTCAGGTCATGATCTCACAGTCATGAGACTAAGTCCTGCACCCAGCTCTACATTGAACGTGGAGTCTGCTAGGGATCCTCTCTCCTCCTCTATGTCCCTCCCCTGCTCGCATGCACACACACACTCTCTATCTCAAAATTGAGTAGATGAACTTTAAAAAAAATAAAGTGAAAGGAAGTTGTGTTGCTTACAACTTTGGGTATCTGGAAAATTCATTCTTAAAAGTTCACTTTCTTGGCATAAATAAATAATTTCAATAAAATACTATGACCATAGCAGTGATCATTAAATTCCTCACCAGGAATATCTCTTGGAGGGGTATAGCTGAAATGGGAAAGGGCTAATAATTAATAAGTATCACTCAAAAAGTGTCATGATATCTACATTTTTATCTGAGGCTATCCATTTTATAAAGCGGTCATAATGCTTTTCCTTCTGTGCAAAGCAGTAATCCAACGCAAGGGATCTGAATGCAAGATGTCAGAACACACAGAGCAGAAGAGGAAAAGCCACCCTGGGTGCATAACTTAAGCAGGCCAAGGGTACGTTTCAGAGCTTCATGCACTTGGTGGAATATCTGGTGACAAAAACTCAGAGGTCCAAGTGAACTTTAAAGACAAACAAGCATAGATATTTTAAAAGTGTTTGTGAGGCTTAAAAAGTCCTGGTAGAATAAAAACAAATTTCTGAACAATATAAAAGAAGAATGTCTTTGGAGCCCTCAGAAGTTCACCTGAACCAGAATGATGGTACAAAAATAAGGAAAGATAAGATCAGGGACAGTCTGTTGGCTTTAATGTCTCTTTTGCTTATTTAGTAGCAAGAAAGGAACTATGGTTTTATGAAAACTACTAATATATCTTTGTAAAGTTTGTTGAATATAATTATGTTTAAGTTGATATATAGTAAATTAGACTGGGTTTACTTTGTACAGCGTACTTGCTAAAAAATATAGTTTTTTAAAATTTGATGTTTATTTTTGAGAGAGACACAGAGAAAGACAGACAGACAGAGTGTGAGCGGGCAAGGGGCAAGAGAGGGAGAGGGAGACACAGAATCCAAAGCGGGCTCCAGGCTCTGAGCTGTCAGCACAGAGCCAGATGGGGGCCTCAAACTTGGGAATGGGGAGATCATGACCTGAGCCAAAGCCGGATGAATAAGCCACCTAGGTGCCCCTAAAAATATTTCTTAATATCCTTGATTGAGGGTCGGCAAACCTTTTCTATTAAACATCAGGTCCTCCTTTTCAACAAATGGTTCTGGAGAAATTAGATATCCACAGACATCAAAAAAAAAAAAAAATCTTGACAAAACTCCCACCTTCTAGAAACATTAATGGATCAAAGACTTTATCAAAGGTAAAATGTAAAAATATAAAACATTAAAAAATTATAAGAAAAATGTTTGGGATCTAGAGAAAGAGTTCTTAAACTTGATGCAAAAACCATGATTTGTAGAGGATATTTTGATAAAACAGATTTCCTCAAAATTATAAACTTTAGCTCTATGAAATAACCCTGCTAAGAGGATGAAAAGACAAGTTATAGAGGGGGAGAAACTGTTTTCAAACATATCTGGCAGTGCACTAGTATCTGGAATATATAAATAGTCAAAAGTTAACAGTAAACAAAGAGTCGATCAAATAAGAAAGTATGCAAAGGTTGGGGCACCTAGGTGGCTCAGTCGGTTGAGCAGGTGACTTCAGATCAGGTCGTGAACTCGTGGTTCATGTGTTTATACCCTGCATTGGGCTCTGTTCTAACAGCTCAGAAGCCTGGAGCCCTGATTCAGATTCTGTGTCTCCCTCCCTCTCTCTCTGTCTCTCTGTCCCTCAGCCACTTAGGTGCTCACTCTCTCTCTCTCACTTTCTCTCTCTCTCAAATAAATGAACATTTAAAAAATGCTTTCGAAAATACGCAAAGGCAATGAATTACCATTTCACCAAAGAGAATATAATGATTGCAAAAAAGCACATGAAAAGACATTAAAAATATTTAACACTTACAGAACAGCAAATTAAAACCACAATCAGATATCACAATCACCTATTAGAATGACTAAAATAAAAAATAGTGACATTGTCAAATGCCATCACGGCTGCAGGGAAATGGACTCATTCATACATTGTTTATGGGACTACAAGGTTCAGAAACTTTGGAAGACTATTTGGCAGTTTCTTAAAAACATTAAATGTTAAACTACCATATGACCTGGAAATTGCATTCTTGGGCATTTATCACAGGTAAATGAACACTTATGTTATAAAAACAAACCTATACACAAATGTCCATACAAGCTTTATTGTAATAACTGAAAGTTGTAAACTACCTGGATATATTTCAGTGAGTAAATGGTTAAACAAAGTATGGGTATATGCATAAATGGGATATAACTTAATAATAAAAGTGAAGGTGATTTTGATACAGCATACTGGATAAATTTCCAGGGAATTTTCCTAGGTGAAAAAAGTCAGTCCCAAAAGGTAACATACTGCATGATTCCATATACGTAATTTTCTTAAAATGAGAAAGGGATAGAAATGAAGACGAGGTTAGTGGCTTCCAGGATTGAAGGAGAGGGTCTAGATTAGGATGTGGCTATAAAGGGGCTGTGATATTGAAAAATGCCCCCTGTGGGGCAAGAGGAGTATACACTATTTGGGTATCTCCATATTATTCTTTACAACTGTGTGTGAATTTAAAATGATCTCAAATTAAGGAATTAAAAACAATAAATAAAAAGGCATGAATATTTTGGCTTTGCAGGCTACAAGGTCTCTGCTGCAACCACTCACTTCTGTTGATGTAGTGTGAAAGCAGCCACAGTCACCAAGTAAATCGATGAACAGGCATGTATTTCAGTAAGAGTTTACTCACCTAAATAGACAGCAAGTCTAGACGTGGCCCATGGTCTGTACTTTACAAACCTCTGTACTCAAACACCTCCTAGAAAAGTAGCTATAAGTAACCCTCAAGAAACATCACACAACTGGTCCAATCCTAGGACCTTCTTACAGCTAATGAGACAGCGTAGAAGCCAAAAGTAAATTTAAAATAATAAATACTTAACTTGAATCTTTACTCCTATAACAGGATGATTTATATCACAACAAATTCTTGATGTCTTTTCCTTTTACTTTATATTCACACTGCAGGTGCTTTATCACTGCTGTATTTTCAAATTCCTGAAAAATCCCTTCTCTATTATCTGCCCTCATATTTTTTAATGTCTCCTTATTTCTTTTTCCCACTTTTCATGTTTTTTCTTTCCTTTTCCCTCCTCCTAATAAAGAGACTAGAAACATATTTTGTTATATCCTGTCCTTTCTCTATTACCTAGCCTCAATTTTACATTAATCTCAAAGAAAAATCTGTCCAGGAAGTACCATCTGTAAAGAATGGGTGAGGATAAGAAAATGCACTAGCAAAGTAAGAAATCTTGTTAGTGACTGAGAAAGAAGTTAATTTGGTGAAAATCCATACACCAATAAATTGTGTTATGTCCCTATGATCATACCTGGATGAGCTGGGCCATGACTGGCTATTATAAAGGTGCTATGAATAGAGGTAAGCAGTTCAGAGACTTGTTTGAAAAGTTCTTTGCTACAGAATGTCATACACTAGATACATCAGGACAAATTCTTCTAATTACATGTTTATTTTTTTTCAGAAGAGGATTATAAATTTTTCTTTTGTTTTGTGAACCCAACAAATCTAGCCATGAAGGGCATTTTGTGTTTATTATGAATGATGACCCCCTAGATTTTTTCCTACATATTACAAGTCCAACTCTGACCCTGGAACCTTTGGCAGAGCACATTTCCATTCATCTTGGAACAGCATGCCCTTAAACCGATGAAAGAGAAATGAGGCAATCGAATAATGCCTGTCAGAAAACTAAATATGCACGGCATATTTCTTCTCATTACTGCATATTATGAGGGCTAGTGGCAGAGATGAATATCTCTAGTCAGAGCCACTGATATTGGAATTTACATTTAAAAGTAATTGCTATAGATCATAATTGGTTGATTAGGTGTTCTCAACTCCTTAGGCCCTTTTCAGATTTTAACTACATGATAGAGCCAGGCTTTCAGAGGGCCAATTTGTGTAAAAAGAAGTGTAATTTGTCCTTTATAAAATATTAAGGTAGAAAATGTTATCCCCTGCTTCACCTCCTCCCAGACCAGTTATGGTCTTCCATGTAGGAGTCACCAACCGCCATGATGAGAGTTTTTGACATGTAAATTATGTAAATTATGTAGTTGTAAATTACGTAGATGTAAATTATGGATTTGACCCCAACTCTGTATAATTTGTTTGAACTATTCCACAAATTGTTTTTTTTTTTTAAAGCTGGTCATATTATTTTATTAATCTTAGTGATCACATTCTGCATGTCATATTAGTGGTGAGTTCATTATATACCGCTTGGGCATTCTCTCTTCTTAAATTACATAATTGCCAATATGTTTTATATGACAGTGGGAGGGTTGCCAATTGTGCCTCTATCCCATCAGGCAAAAAAGAAAACTATCTCTTCAGTCCTCTATTGCTTTTCTTTTTACTGCCACAAAGTTCCTCCATCAGCCATGGGCTCTGCCCAGCCTCAGATAAGAGAAGGGTCAATCAGTGAGATAATACATAAGTGACAAAACCCATGTAGATAGTCAATGATTCTCCAAAGGTAGACAATCTCACTTCCTCAATACCAAAGTCAGACCAAGGTATCCTGCAACAGGACTCTTGGAGTTCCAACACAAATTGCTGAGTTCCAATTCTCATTCATATCACCAGGTCAGAGAAGCATATAGGACAAGAACGGATTTGGTGTTTATATTCTATACTTTATTGATACAGAATCCCTAATTCCCTTTCTTCCCCAAATGTTCATTCATAGACGTCAATAGCATTTTTTTCTCAGCAGTCAAAACTCAATAAGGCAATTATACCCATTTCCTCAGACCATGGTTACACCTTTTAGGAAGAATGTCTTAAGTAACTCCTAGATGCCCTATTCTTGTGAGAAAAATTTCTCACAAGTGATCCCATGGTAATTTTTCTGGTACTTCTCTTGCTTAGAAAAGAAAGAGAGAGAGGGACGTCTGGGTAGCTCAGTTGGTTAAGCATCTGACTTTTGATTTTAGCTCAGGTCATGATCTCACAGATCCTGAGATGGAGTCCTACATGGGACTCTGTGCTGACAACAGAGTCTGCTTGGGATTCTCTTCCTCTCTCTCTGCCCCTCCCCAGCTGCTCTCTCTCTCTCAAAACAAATAAATAAACATTAACAATAAAAGAATAGAAAGAAAGAAAAAAAGAAATCTACAAATTTAGAGGGCACTTTGCTTCAATGCTCATGGCATTACATCAAGGAAATAAAATTCCTACACCAAAAATATGTTCCAAGCCTTACTTGGTGGTTTATTAATTCACACACACAGACACACACACTGTATCCACAGATAGATAGATAGATAGATAGATAGATAGATAGATAGATAGATTCCATTTAATTTCACAATTTTCAAGATATGATCATTCATTATTATTGATTTTTGTATCACCATCTGCAATGAAAGTTAATAAAGGGCTCCCCCAATATAACCCTTATTTGTATTATGGTTTTCAACATTTGTATTAAGCTTCTGCCTTTGCCAAGGAAGTTCTAGACAGGGACAGTGTCATTTCACTGTTTTGTCTATAGTGCTTGGCATATAGCCTGGCACATTTAGGACGTTCAGTCATTGTTAGCAAAGTTTATCCATGTTTGAATGATAGGAAGAAAGAATGGAGAGAGGAAATGAAGGAAAGGGAGAAGAATGAAGGGAAAATGGCAAGAAGGGGAGAAGAAAGGAAGGAAGGAGAAAAACATGAAGAATAAATGGAGGTAGAGAGGAAGGAAAGAAACCATAATGATTTATGCTTTTGGATCAAATCATTATAGTCTGTAGCATCTTCTGATCAAAACTAAAATTCTGAGAAGTAATAGTAATTGTATCGTTAGTTACAAAAACTTTACTGGAAAATTATTTATCTGATTTCTTAGTAGTGACAACAACCTGAGTAATATGGAAATCAGTAACTATGGCACTTGGTAAGAGACTTGAGCATGGTGAAGGGAAGGGATGGCCAACAGGCTTCAATCCAAGGACTTCTGTACAACTAAGGCTAGTATGAGATTCCAGGAGTAGAGATGAAAGTGAAAGAGGCAGGAGAGAGAAAAGATGACAAAAGACAGATCAAAAAGACAAGTCAGGGTTCTCTAGAGAAAGTGAACCAATAGGATATATATAGAGAGAAATATATGTAAGAGATTTATGATAGGAATTGGCTCACATGGATATACAGGCCAAGAAGTCTCACAATTTGCCATCTACCAGCTGGAGAATCAGAAAAATCAGTGGTATAATTTATTCTGAGCCTGAAGGACTAAGAACATGCTGGCATAAGTCTTGGAGTCTGAAGGCCTGCGTATCAGGACCTTCAAAATCTGAGATGAGTAAAAGATGAACTTTCTATTTTTTTTTTGAATGTTTACTTATTTTTGATAGAACACAAACTGGGTAGGGTGGAGAGGGAAGGGGACAGAGGATCTGACGTGAGCTTTGTGCCACAGCAGCAAGCCTGATGTGGGGCCCAAATCAGTCACTCAACCAACTAAGCAATCCAGGTACCCCAAAAGATGGACTTTCTAGAGGGAGACAAGGAATCATAAAGAATATAAAGGAAATTCACCCTTCCTTTGCCTTTCCGTTGAGTTCAGGCCGAGGGATTGGATGAGGCCTGTCCACAAGATGACGGTGTATCTTGAATCTACTGAATCAAATACTGTCTTCCTGAAACACCTTCAAAGACACACCCAGAGATAATGTTTTTCCAGCTGGGTGTCCCTTAGCCCAGTCAAGATGACACATAAAATCAACCATCAGACGCCTTCTCATATCTGTCAGTTTATGAACGTTAGTCTTAGAAGTAGCCTGTTCATCACTCCCAGCACTAATCACACAACACACCCTGTCGACTTCTGTTAGGCAGAGAGAAGCGATGGAAGACAGGAGTGATTTAGGAGGAAGATCAGACTTGGAATCAGAAGAGCTGTGTGTAGGACTGCCCCTCCACTTCCTGGCTGTTGGCTGACTTATCTGAATGCATAAAATGTGCATCATCATAACAGACCTCCTGGAGCTGTTGTGAGTACTGTATAATTTACCTAAAACCTCCTCATGAATGATGAAGCACCATGCAGACCAAAAGAGGTGTTTCTGTTGCCCAGAGATAATTGAAAATAAAACCATTTTCAAGAGGCAAATGCAAGTTTTCACACCTTAATCTCGTATGTATAATTTGGAAAATTATAGCATGTGGTTAGTTCAGAAACAGAGAAGCTAACTACTTGTCTTTGACTTTCAAGAATTTTGGATGAAATTTGATACCAGAGGGGCACAAAGAATTAGCCTGGGAAAATGCAGAAATAATACCTCTCTGTTGATAAAAGCAAATACATTTTAACTGTGAAATCCCCTACTGTGAGAAATACAATAATATTCTGTTTGCATAGGTAATGCATTGATTATGAACCAGAAACTATTGTATATCCCAGTTTCTGGAAAAAAAGAAAACAGATAGTAACATTTGAATCCACCAATTATTTGTCCTTCCCCTAAAAGAATAGACAGTTAATATATAAGTAGGAAATAAGCCACTTCTCATTAATTCTCACAATAAGCTTATTTAGCCTACACAAAGAAATGTATCTGTTGAGACTTTAAAAATGAAAAGATCAATTTTGGGGCATGTAGGTGGTGCAGTCAGTTAAGCAGGCTCAGGTCATGATCTCACAGTTTGTGAATTTGAGTCCAGCATCAGGCTCTCTGCTGTCAGTGCAGAGTCCACTTCAGATCTTCTGTCTCCCTCTCTCTCTCTGCCCCTCCCTCACTTGCATGCTGTCTTTCTTTTTTTTTTTCTCTTTTTCTTCTCTCCATAATATTTTATTGTCAAATTATTTTCCATACAACACCCAGTGCTCTTCCCCATAAGTGCCCTCCACCATCACCACCACCTCTTTTCCCCTCTCCCCCTTCCCCTTCAACTCTCAGTTCATTCTCAGCATTCAATAGTCTCTCAAGTTTTGCATCCCTCTCTCTCCCCAACTCTCTCTCCCTCCTCCGCTCCCCCTGGTTCTCCATTAGGTCTCTCTTGTTTTCCTGCTAGACCTATGAGTGCAAACATATGGTTTCTGTCCTTCTCTGCCTGGCTTACTTCACTCAGCATGACACCCTCAAGGTCCATC
>NC_043711.1:38050758-38054688 GCF_006229205.1 Suricata suricatta
GTTCATTCTCAGCATTCAATAGTCTCTCAAGTTTTGCATCCCTCTCTCTCCCCAACTCTCTCTCCCTCCTCCGCTCCCCCTGGTTCTCCATTAGGTCTCTCTTGTTTTCCTGCTAGACCTATGAGTGCAAACATATGGTTTCTGTCCTTCTCTGCCTGGCTTACTTCACTCAGCATGACACCCTCAAGGTCCATCCACTCTCCTGTCTTTCAAAAATCAATAAATCTTTAAACCTTTAAATCAATCAATAAAAATTAAAAGATCCATTTCACACAGTTTTTCGAGAAATGAAATCTCTTGCATAACTAGCTACATGCCTTGTGTCCTTTATGCAGGGATAATATTGGGGTGATGAAATAAAGTAACTATTCTAGAATGTCTCGCACAATGCCAAGAATTTAATGATGTTCCCAATAACCAAGAGGTTTCATTCTCTTTTTTTCCCTATATCAGTTCCCAACCCAGCACCCCTAGAGATTTAGTCAGAGTAGATTCCGGAGAGGTAGATCTTCACAAAGTGACTATCAATGTTTCTGTTTTCAACAAATCTCTATGTCCAGAAATAACAGCGTATATTTAATGGCATTGTGTTTATGTGTTTAATCCATGTAATCATCTCTGGAGACTGTGAGGCAGATATCAGTATCATTTCTTTGACAGAGCTATCAAAGTTGAGGCTCTCTGGGGCACCTGGGTGGCTCAGTCAGTTAAGTGTCCTACTCTTGATTTCAGCTCAGGTCATGAACTCATGGTGCATGAGTTTGAGCCCCACACTAGGTTTTGTGCTGACAGTGCAGAGCCTGCTTGGGATTCTCTCTCTTCTTCTCTCTCTGCCCCTCCCTACTTACAATTCTAGCTCCCTTAAAATAAATAAACTTAAAACCAGCTGTGTCTCAGAAGGGCTAATAATTCACCCACAAAACTGGTGCAACCACTATGGAAAAGTGTGGAGGTCCCACAAAAAAATTAAAAATATGATTACCAGAAGGCTCAAGAATTCTACCCCTGGATATTTACCCAAAGAAGTGGAAACACTAATTCAAAAAGATATACACACCTCTATGTTTATTGAAGGATTATTTACAATAGCCAAATTGTGGAATGAGCCCAAATGTCCATCAGAAGATGAATGGATAAAGAATACGTGACAAAAAGAGATGTGGTGTATGTACACAATGGACTATTACTCAGCCATAGAAAGAATGAAATCTTGCCATATGCAACAACATGGCTAAATCTAGAGAATATAATGCTTAGGGAAATAAGTTAGTCAGAGAAAGACAAATACCATATGATTTCACTCATATGTGGAATTAAGAAAGAGAAGAAATGAACAAAGAAAAAAAGAGACAAGCCAAAGACCAAACTCTTGGAGCGTCTGGGTGGTTCAGTTGCTTAGGGGTCTGACTTCAACTCAGGTCATCATCTCACAGTTTGTGGGTTTGAGCCCCACATTGGGTTCTATGATGACGGTTTGGGGCCTGGAGCCTGCTTCAGATTCTGAGTGTGTGTGTCTCCCCCTCCCCCACTTGCACTCTGTTTCCCTCTCTTTCAAAAATAAATAAACATTAAAGAAAAAAACCTGACTCTTAACTATAGGCAACCAACTGATAGTTACCAGAGGGGAGGTGGGTCGGGGAATGGGTGAAATAGGGGAAGGGGATTAAGAGTACGTTTATGGCACTGAGTAATGTATAGAACTGCTGAATCACTATAGTGTACACCTGAAACTAATAAAATATTGTATGTTAACTACACTGAAATTAAGATTAAAAAAATAATAATTCACCCACCAACTCTTAGCAAATAGGTAAAAAAGTTAGAATGCAGGCTTAGCTCTCTAACTCTAACTCCTGCCCCAGGTTTGTGTGAATTTTTGTTACTACTATGTTTACTGGACTTCCGGCAGTATGCCTCAAAGTAGAGCCCTTCAAATCACCTACATCAGAAACAACTGCTACTTTTAAGAATTCAGATTCAGGGTTTGTCTCCAGGCCTTCTGAAGCAAAATCTATGGGTTTTATTGCATGTGCCTATCCTTAACCTCTGCTCCATGACACTACAGGACTGGCCAGTGGATTTCTAGTTAAATGACAAATGTCAAAGGGTTTTCTTAAATAGATAGGTGATAGATGGGTAGGTGATAGATAAGAAATTACACAGCCCTGAAACTCTTGGTGCCATAAGCAGAACAGCAGATCAGACTTTCCATCTGTCCTTATGTCCACATTCCTGCCTACTAGAGGACTTGACTGAATGTA
Organism: Suricata suricatta; assembly: GCF_006229205.1. Lineage (NCBI taxonomy): Eukaryota > Metazoa > Chordata > Mammalia > Carnivora > Herpestidae > Suricata > Suricata suricatta. Next base: position 38,053,020 of record NC_043711.1, read on the forward strand.
GGATCCCAGAATACATGCGAAAATACATAGTCCATTGAAAACACTGGGGTGTAATTAAGTTCTCCTTTATATTACATTAGAAGACTATTTTTCAAATAAAAGAGTAAAACTTTCCTGTTTAAAAAAGAAAGGCAGATTTTCCTTCCTTCCATTCATCCTTCCTTCCTATTTTCCCAAAGCTTTCCTCTGAGTAAAAGTACACTGTCAATAAGTAGTTTATATTTAGTAAAGTTAAAGCTTTCAAATGTGGAACAAATATATAATGCAGACTCTAAAATATTGCTGTGAACTGGCAAAAGGCAGTTTGGGGATTCAGGTGCTGGAAATGTACTGAGGCATATATTTAGAGTCTATGCTACCAAAAGGACATCTTGAGGAAACAAATAGATCTATTTATCTTGAAGCCTGCCTGGTCCAGCCAGCAAGATGTGATTTGCTGAATGACAGGGCTTATTTCTATGAACTAACAAAAGCCAGGAAGGAGTCATTAGGGAGTCGGAGATTGCTGAGTTTCCATTCCAGACCTCAAACTACATGCAACAAATGCTGAAAGGGAAAGATGCAAAGATCAAGAATCATTGACGGGTACCTTTGTGAAGGCACTCTCAGAACTCAGGGAAAAAATAGAAAAGTCTTCCTTCTCTACCCCCCAGAGGCTGCCTGATTCAGTGAGTTGAAAGGCAAGGCGGAGAACGAGTGGCTTCAGAGGACTGATACTGTTCATTGCATGATTCTTCCTGAAAACCTACGGGTCCTGTAGCTTGCTAATTGAAATTACCAAGCTCACCATCCTTCTGTCTCCTTGGCTTGAGGGTGAGGGTGAGTTACTGCTAAAGGAAGGCAAAATACTCTACAAACCAAGCATGAAATATAGTTTCAGAAATGAAATGGACTGCAGTGGGTATTGGCAGAACAACACCTTCAGTTTGTCAAGTGGATGTCAGTTGACCAAGGCCAATCAGTTCTAGTCTTTCCCTTTGCAAATAGTAGCTTGTTCCAACCCTTAAACAATTAGCATGTGGTATTCACCTGGCCAGAATGCTAGGTACTGTTTCTTATCTATCTATCTATCTATCTATCTATCTATCTATCTATCTATCTATCTATCTATCTATGATCATCCAGTGGATTATGAATATTATCAAACACCAACCTACCACCAAATTCTACCATTAATATCTTATTATATTTACTTCACCATTTATCCATTCTTCCATCTATCCATCAATTCATCTTACTTTTTTTTTCCTCCATAATATTTTATTGTCAAATTGTTTTCCACACAACACCCAGTGCTCTTCTCCTTAAGTGCCCTCCACCATCACCACCACTTCTTTTCCCCCCTCCCCCTTCCCCTTCAACCCACAGTTCATTCTCAGCATTCAACAGTCTCTCAAGTTTTGCATCCCTCTCTCTCCCCAACTCTCTCTCCCTCCTCCGCTCCCCCTGGTTCTCCATTAGGTCTCTCTTGTTTTCCTGCTAGACCTATGAGTGCAAACATATGGTTTCTGTCCTTCTCTGCCTGGTTTACTTCACTCAGCATGACACCCTCAAGGTCCATCCACTTTCCTACAAAGGACCATATGTCATTCCCTCTCATTGCCATGTAGTACTCCATCGTGAATATATACCACATCTTCTTGATCCATTCGTCAGGTGATGGACATTT
>NC_043711.1:38054788-38056419 GCF_006229205.1 Suricata suricatta
GGAAAACCCAATCGACTCCACCAGAAGCCTTCTAGAACTGATCAATGAATTCAGTAAAGTCGCAATTCATCTTACTTTTAAAAAATATTTTTAAATGTTCTTTTTTATCTTTATTTTAGAAACAGAAAAAGAGACAGATTGCGAGCAGGGGAAGAACAGAGAGAGAGGGAAACACAGAATCTGAAGCAGGCTCCAGGCTCTGAACTGTCAGCACAGAGCCCAATACAGGGCTTGAACTTGTGAACCACAAGATCATGACCTGAGCCGAAGTCAAACACTTAACTGACTGAGCCACCCAGGTGCACCAATTCATCTTACTTTTGATGTATTTTGAAGTAAATTTCAGAGGTCAACAGATTTTGATAAAAATAAGAACATGTTTATACAAGTGAATTAAGTGGATGATTATAGTTTTCTTCTCTTCATATAAAATTTACATACAATAAAATGCACAAATCTTAAGTATTATTGCATTTTGACAAATGCATATATCTCTGTAACACAAAGCTCTATCAAGATATTGAATTTGACAAGCATCCAAAAAAGACTTTTCATATCTCTTTCCAGTCAAATTTAACCTTTGCTACTCCAGGGGCAACCATTGTTCTAATTATTCTCCACCAGGGACTAATTTTCCTAATCTTGATCTTTATATATATGTACTTATACAGCAGGTATGCCTGTGTTAGGTTTTTCTAGTTAATATTATTTTGGGGGCTTATCCATATTGTTTTATGTGACAGACATTTGTTCTTTTGATTGCTGAGTAGTATTTCATTGTATATCTATTTATCTGTTGCTTGATGCCTGGGATGTCACAGGTCTTTGAATAAAGCTATCAACTTTCCTTTACAACAAGAGGAACAAGGATGCATAAAAAAATCTGCTCCAACTGCTCCATAATTCTATCATTAGGATTTCTAGAACATGACATTAAAAAGGAGATCAACTTTATTAAGTTTTATTATTGTTTTTAAATTCCCTACCTGTGATGCACCCACTTACTATCTGCATCTGGGTGAGCTGTCCTCATCGCCTATGATGTCACTGTCTCTTAAAACACTGCTGACTGAAAACATGTCTGCATCATTCATCTTTATTATTCCATTTTGTGGTATACTATCTGGCACACATATGGCTCAATAAATACTTATCGATTGGCTAAATGAATGATCTGCCATTGGTAATGATACAGAAAAGCAGTAGAATTCAAGTGATCTTTCTTGTTTTCAAAGCCTCTTTTATAAACTGGTACACTTCAGTGTAAGATAAATATGTCAAAATGCCAATAAACACTTTACGTTTAAGAAAATATTTCTCAAATATTGGCCTGGAGATTTCTTTTTAATCTGATAGACAAACCATGTCTTATGTCATGATATTTGATGTTTGAGGTAATTGACATATGGCCACAGTTCATTGAAATATAAAATGTATTCACATCAGATGAGGCCTTTCTAACCACTCAACTCCAACTCTATGAAATAGCCAACATTTATTTTCATAAGGTCCTCAAAGAGGTTTGCACCTGTATAAATAAATGGCTTAAGTTTGAGAAATTTATTTTAGAATATGTGTTTGCCTATTTTCAGAGCTGCTTTTTCAAATGAGAAAGTCAATTTAAAATGTCA
>NC_043711.1:38056519-38091172 GCF_006229205.1 Suricata suricatta
GAGAAGCAGTGAGGCAAAGAATTCCTGAGTCATAAATCTTTGCCCTGTCTGACAGCCAGGGAGAATGTAACCTAATGAGGTGTAAAAGGTACAAATCCATTTCTGGATTACTATTTGTCTTCAGAATCATGGATCAGAGGTGCCCAAAATAAGCAGGCACAATCTGGCTAGACATTCACAGCTCTCAACATCTTCCCTACTGTCTTCCCTCATTCAGTGGGTGAACCTCCCTTAACTAAAATATAACTTGTATGTAAGGTAGGAGGAGCTTTATGTCTGGTTTTATGGTACATAATTTTTATTTTTTTAGGAACTAAGGATTTCACATAGAGGAGAGAAAAGATAAAAATTTTAAAACATTATCTGAGTTTGAGTTTATGACTTAAAAATCATCTGATGTCCTTCTGTGATAGTTTTTTAGCTTCTCACTTAGGCAACATCTGTTTAGGCACCACATGTATTTTTCAAGTAGCTCTTTTAATTTATTCTTCTCTGGGATAAGACAAATTTTCAATAAAATTAGGTTTGGTTGAAAATGAAATTACCTCCAGTAGTGGACTCATGTATACACATTATTTAAAAACACATTATTGAGGACAGAAGACCTAAAAAAAAACATGAGTCAGGTTGTTTCCTTTCTTTCCCCCACCATGCATTCTTGAGTTAGAGTTGTTCCAGAAAACAAGAGTGAGATGTAGGCAGAGGTGACGTTGTGTGTGTGCAAACTGGGCACTGTTCGTTTAATCCTCTGTGATTGCAGTTTGAAATTATTAATGATTTTATAATCTCACTTGGGTTTTGTCTGGTGGGACAACAGAGCATGCAGGGGAGCAGAGGAGAAACACACAATGTGCATGTCTTCTGCTGGCCCTTGCTATCCTATTTGGAAGTAGTGGTATCAATGCCCCAGAAGCACAAAATTTTGTGTATCCACAATATGGGGGAGCTGAGCAAGATTCAAAGGTCATATAAGGGAAGAATCCTTCTTGTATGAGTGAGTAAACTGGGTATTGAAAGCTCTGGAAGAAAACACACTCTTTTCAAACCAGAACATGCTTTGAAGCTAGAAAGAAATCATTTTAAGAAACATGGATAGCTAAAGAATTCTATCATATATTTTCTTTCTCTTAATTTTATTTATTGATTTTGAGAGAACAAGAGTGCACATGCGAGTGGGAGCAGGGGAAGGGAGAGAGGGAAAGAGAGAGAAAATCCCAAGCAGGCTCTGCACTGTCAGCACAAAGCGAGCAGGGCTAGAACTCATAAACTATGAGATTATGACCTGAGCCAGAATCAACAGACACTTAACTGACTGAGCCACCCAGGCACCCCTCATGTATTTTCTTTCTTTACTTCCCTATATCAACTAACCACTTATGCAAAAATGGTGACACAGAAGGAAAGGGAAACATAGGGCCACCCATAGTTCTCTTCTTTTCACTCCCTCCTTATTGTTTTCAGGCCAAAAATACTGTTTTTAGAATGGGCACTGATCAAGAAGAGTAGTAAAAATAGTTGAGTAAGTTTTGTGTAGTGATTCTATTATTCAGTTAAAAATATGCATATATGAGGGGTGCCTGGGTAGCTCAGTTGGTTAAGGGTCTGACTCTTAGTTTTGGCTCAGGTCATGACCTCAGGGTTTTGTGAGCCCCACATCAGGCTGTGTGCTGACTGTATGGAGCCTGCGTGGGGTTCTCTCTATCTCTCTCTCTCTCTCTCTCTCTCTCTTTCTCTGCCACTCTTCTACTCATGCTGTCTCTGTTTCTCTCAAAATAAATAAATAAACCTAAAAATTTTTTTAAAGAATATGTATATGGGAGCTGGAAAATAGAAATCATATACTTTTGGTGATTTCACCTATCAATTAAATGCTCATATATTTTCATTTAAAAGTAGCATGGTCCAACATAAGGATGAATGGTTAATTCATGCTAATAATTTAGGATTTTAATTTTTCTATGCATAGAAAGACACTAAAATATCAAATAACAAGCTAAGAAAGATCACAAAGGAAAGGGAAAAGGCTTTAATTTTTGTGCCTTTAATGGCATGTTTTACTTGCTTATTTTTATTTTTTTCAAAAGGTTTTTTGATGTTTATTTATGTTGGAAGGGGGGGCAGTGTGAGTTGGGGAGGGGCAGAGAGAGAAGGAGACACAGAATCCCAAGCAGGCTCCAGGTTCCCAGCTGTTAGCAAAGAGCCTGACATGGGGCTTGAACTCTTAGACTGCAAGGTCATGACCTGAGCCAAAGTCAGACGCTCAACCAACTGAGCCATCCATTTCTACTTTTAAGAAACACGTTCTTATGTTTAAGAACTTTCAAGAAGTTAACTCACTTGAAACTGATAAAATCTTGGAAGAAAAAAACACAAAAAACAAAAAAATAAGATCTGCATTCTCATTTTGCACTGGGCCTCATATGTTATATAGTTGGCAAATGTAGAGAAACGCCCTTAATTATTAGGCCAAAATGTTCCTAGAAATAACTAAATGTGTCTTCTGGATCCAAAATAAATATATTGACTATAAAGTAGATGATTTAAGTAGAAAATTTCATACAATCTTCCCTCTCCTTCAGAAGTAGACTCTGCACATGCAAGTCAGTAGGCCTCAGTCTGCCCCCATCATATCCCAAACTCAGCATCGTTACAAATTAAACTCTGCTTTTGACTAATTCATCAATATCAAGAACAATGAAGCATTGGTACTTTGGTCTTCAGGGGACTGGGGCAAAAGAGGTCCCTATGGTGTCTGAACTCAGATCATTTTAGTGTTTTTTTCCTTCTACAAGAGAACTCAGTGTTCCAGAAAAAGTTGAGTTGATCATAGTATTAGGTTAATTTGTGGCCACTGGATAGATCTGACAGTTGGGAATGTGGATTTTAGCAGATCTCTAGCAGTAGAAGTACATATTCCACCACAAGACTGTATCTATTAGCCTGTCACTTATGAACTTTGGGGATGTACATTATGAACCCTGGGGCATACTTGCTTCTTTTTTTTAATTTTTTTAATGTTTTATTTATTTTTGATAGAGAGACAGAGCACAAGAGGGGGAGGGTGCAGAGAGAGAAGGAGACACAGAACTGGAAGCAGGCTCCAGGCTCTGAGCTAGCTGTCAGCACAGAGCCTGACATGGGGCTTGAACCCACGAAGGTGAGATCTGACCTGAGCTGAAGCCAGAGGCTTAACCGACTGAGCCACCCAGGCCTCCCTATACTTGCTTCTTAAGCTTAAAAATATTTAGAAAATAGAAACAATAGTAAGAGATGATTGAACAGTTGGGAAATATTAGAAGCTGGCTAGCAAGCAGATCCCATGGGACCGTGTCCTTTCATAGGAGTGCTAATGCTGTATACCATCTGTTCAAACATTTGCTGAGTAGCTTCTCTGCAAAAGGTATGGTAGAAACTCCAAAAAGGGCAATACTGGAAGTGGTCCAGTGAGTAGGAAGAGATTTGTGGATCATCACCTCCCTCTATAGAAGTCAACTTTATTCTTTATCTAGTTGATAAGTAATTTCCTCTCTTTGCCCTCAATAAGATGGTAATCACAGTAAAGCTAGAATAATAAGTAAAACAAGCAAAGGACACTTTTGTTGAGCAATATAGGCCTGATACAATATGGAGACAGTAAATACAGGAGAAAAAAGAAATCATTAGGAGTTAGAGCTTAAATGCTATGTCTATCAGTGTATCTCAATTTTGGCTATTTCATAAACTGAAAGACATAGTAGACAACATCGCAAGAAAGACATACATGGCTGAAACAAACACCTAAGCAAACTTCCCCCAAAACCTACACCAACCCTCTAGGAAAGTTTTTGTTTACAAGGGGTGAGCTACTTGACATAAGAATTAATATGGAGCCTCCCAGAGAAGGAAATAATAGTTCCAGAACGCAAAAAAGGGAATTAAGGTATAAGTGAATTTGGGGACTTGACAAAAAGATGGAGTCAGACAATTGTAAACAAACGAAGGTAAAGAAAGGAACAGAGAGAAAAAAAAGTTACTGCTGTGAGAAATACAACTGGAGGAAGACAAGGTTTTGACAAAGATAACTTTGTAAAAACTTCTTCTCTGTATTGTATGATGCAATTTCTCATTTGTTATCTCTTCTATAGTCCTTTGTGAAGACACATTTTTTCAAGGCTTTAGAGATTTCCATGAGAATTTATTCTTGGACATGACATTTTACCTTGGGGTGATGGCTGGTCATATTTATGTTAAACAACAAACACAGTAAAGAAAATTGAATTAGGCAATGTCTTTAGTAGGGGATGTTAGAAATTAAGAAATTGTCACCAGAGGGGGGGAAAAATAGCGAAACTAAAAAGAGACCATCTCAGAACGGTAATAGCAGGGCAGGGAAAACCTGAATACAATGATAGATTTCTGGGAATTAAAAGAAATTAAGAATAACTCAAGAGTGGGGAGAAGCGAAATGCTAAAGACATCTTTTGCCCTGGTGAAGGCATTTTAGTCCAGTATGGAAGACATCTGACAATGGAAGTCAGGCAAATTAATGTACAAGGTAAGCACAGAAGCATGGGGATCAAGTTGAATTATGGTTCTCACACTTGCTACTTGTTATTTAATGTCACCTGAGAGACAGGTAATCACCTGCACTTGTTTATTTAGAAACTAAAGTGAACAAAAATGCATATTAATGGCTTAGAACAGTATTTAACACTGCCTTGATAAATGTTAATTGCTACTATTACTTTTTGAGAAAACATTGAAGACAGATTTTATTGTTTTTAGAATTGATTCCAGATTTTAGAAAATTAACACAGTACATAAATAAATCATCAGTTGGACTCTCAGGCTATAATCTATAACTGAATATTAATATTTCTGCAGCAGAAGGTATGAATGCATACACATAATATTGGTATAAGGATAATAAATAGTCTCTTTCCAGATTAGATCAGTTTTTACTGACAAATAAGTTATAAAAGGAATTAAGTTAAAAAATACTGGTTTTCAGATTCCTCTTCAATATTAGAATTCTGGACCAAAGAGATTGGAACTGGACCATTTTCAGCACCATTTCTTGACAAGTTGATTTACTTAATTGTGTGTTTCCTACCAACCTGATCTGCATTTCTATCTTATCGAAGGTAATGTCATATCAATAGTGGATGTGAACCACAAGTAAAGTCAGGCTAAATTTTGTTTTGTATCCTGCTCAAGAAATTAGCAGGACAATGCAAGATTATCTAAAAAATAATGTAAATATTCAAAATAAATAAATGTAAACAATTTTATGTTCTGAAATATTTAACTCTATTAAATTAAAAAAAGAAATTTGACAAAATTATATAAAGTGAATGTGTTTTCTAGAAGTGCAACATATGGATATCACTAGATGGTTAGATTAGAGGCAGGGTATACTCTCTATAAATATTTTACAGCATTTTGGAATTTTCTACAATAAGTATTATTGATTATGTTTTAGAAAAAACATATTCACATTAAGGCATATAAATTGAGCTGCACAACTAGAAGGAAGGTGGGTATAGAAAAGATTTTTGGTACTGCAATAACAAGATGTGGATGATACATTGATAATTCTTTAGCTACATTGATAAATATGTCTAAGTTGTCATTGAAGGATCACCATATGTAGTGCATTATGGATGGTTTTGAATCCTTTCACATTCCTCCCATTGAGAGATGAAGACAACCTCTCCTTCTGAAGGTGAACCTTGCAGCAAAACTTGTGAGTTTAGGTTAGAAGAAGCTGACTACTTCTTTGCTTTCCCTGAACACTTGCTTTCCAGACGTTCCTCCTTGTGACTACCTCTCTTGGAACCAAACTGTCATGCTGTGCTTTTTATGCCCTTGCCCATGAGGAGGTCACATGCGTGCCCCAACCAATATCCCGCCATTTACTGCCCCTATGGGATTGGGTCCTCTTGAATGCTCTGGCCCAGTCAAGCCTTCAGCTGATGGTAAATTTAAGCAACATCTAACTGGCACCACATGAGAAACACTGACTAAATACTGTCGCCCTCCAGACTTCTCCAGATTCCAAACCCCCTAAAGTATGAGAAAAATAAAATAGTTATTTTACTTCACCAAGTTTTAGGGCTATTGGTCATGTGGCCATAAATAATCAGAGCACCATACTTTGTAAACTTTTAAAAAATCAGGTACAAAGTTCTGGCTGAAGTACAATCCCTTCTGTCCCTACTTTCAATACCAATAGGTAAAAAAGCCTGGCAGGGTAACTAAGAGGATTTTTTCTGAAAAGGTTTCATATGATTCCAAAAGACAGGATCTTATCAATTAAATTTTAAAAAGAGAAGTCATGAACATACATAATTAAATACATGTTGGAATCCCTAAGGGAGTTTTTTCCTAAATCAGTGTGTTAGACGCTTCATAATTCACGAGAGATGCATGTCACTCTTTCATTGTGAGTTATTATATGGTTAATTCAAGAAAAATAATACAACTGCAACACAAGAAGTACCCCCAAGGGCTGTTTATTAATTACTATCCAACTTCATAACTGGAGTCATAGTGGAATATTGAATTATTTTTTCTTTCAATGGGCTTTTGTGCTCTCCCTGTTCAAATCAAAAAAGAGCATGCCTGATTATAATCTATTCCATAAGAATCAGTAAAATACTGATCTGAACAACCATTGTGTTTCTTTTTATAAAGTCTATCACAATTTAATTTTTGAGAACAGAATAGAAAGAGTTGATAAAGGGAGTAAACTGCACGTTTGTATATGGATATATTCAATTCCTCAGCTCGTAGGGTGCTTAGGTACCACAGAGATAGGCATGTAATCTCTTTATCTACTTGTAACAAGCAGAACTTTCCACCTTATTTGTAGGGATAATATTTTCAGGCTCCATAGGAAAAGGCAAGAACAAAAACTTGAAGAGCCACTACAGCAAATCTAATTGAGAAGGTAGCTGCAAAGGCATCTCTTTCTTGGAGGTTTGTCCCACAAATTCAAAATAAGAATATCTAGCTGCTCATATCCCTTCAGTTGGATTATTTTTAGTTCCTTTTGCTTTTTGGAATGGCTTGATTCTATCAAATTTGGCTGTCATACACATTATGTGTTGAGAAGACCTACTTTCCCCTGCGTATCTGGTGTCTTAGAATCCCAGAGTGTGAGATTTGGAAATAGCAGAGATTCTCCATCTCACTGGTTTTCAGACTCTGTTCCATGGTTTCAAAACTTTTGGTTTAGCACTTAGTTTTCTTTTTAATGTTTATTTTTTTATGAGAGAGAGACAGCGGCAGAGGCAGAGACAGAGTGTAAGCAGGGGAGAAGCAGAGAGAGAGCGAGACACAGAATCTGAAGCAGGCTCCAGGCTTGGAGTTGTTAGCACAGAGCCCGAAGCAGGACTCAAACTCACAAGAGCTCTGAGATCATGACTCGCACCAAAGGAGGCTGCTTAAATGATTGAGCCACCCGGGCACCCTGGCACTTATTTTTAAAATATATTTTACCTTTATTTAAAATATAAATAGCATACAAATTAAAGATACATGAAGATTATATTAAAAATCTCAAAAGCCTCAGAGAGGTGGGGTCACTGTACAGATCCCTCTGCCACCTGGGGTGCCTTGAAAGTCATGCTGGGATCAGACTGATGAATTGGAAAATTCTCCACAGTTCAAATCCTGGAAGGAGACACAACTAAATGTAATGCGGTATCTTGGATTGAACACTGGATGAAAAGAGGGGCCGCCTGGGCTCTTCCTAGAGGGGACAGTGGCGGCCCCAACAACCCTGGGGCTCTGCCTTATAGGTTGTTTTGTTGTTGTTGTTGTTGTTGCAGATGAGACAGATTCTGTCAGTAAGTTCAGACTGAGGACGTAGTTTTTACGCTTGGAAGGGTCATGCCTTTTCTTCTGCTCGTCCTTTAGTGTTGTTTTGTGGTTGGTGTGGTTAGTTCCTCTCAGGAGTTAGGCTGGGTTTAAGGTTTGTTACTGCTGTGATTACCTTCAATATAACAAAGGTCTCAAGATACCTAGAGATGTCTTGTGTTTAGTGTAGGGCATGGCTTTAGAGAAAGTATTAATTAATGTCTCTTTGAATTTCAGTTTGGGAACTTCTCTTTGTGCTGTGCCTAGTGAGAGCTCTCCTGGCAGTGTCCCACTTGCTTGCTTCTGCTAGGCTCCGTTAGCCTAGCAGTGGGAAGCAGGGAGGACATCCTGAGGATCTGGTTCATCTTGGGAAGGCACTGTGTTCCTGGTGTCGTGGTGGGGCCTGTTCAGGACTCAGGGTCTGGCTACCGTTATAATTTATTTGCACATAGTCCTGCCACTCCCCTGGGAATAAAAGTTTCTAAAATATGTTTTCCAATTCCCTTTCCCCAACACCCTACGAGTGACACTTTGTTATCCTTCTTCCTCAGATTATTGCTTTTTAAAGAACTTAACATGTTTTTTTTTAATTGAAGTATAATAGTGTTGTATTAGTTTCAGGTGTTCAATATAATGATTCAACAATTCTATACATCACTTAGTGCTCATCATGGCACATGTACTCTTAAACCCCTTCATTTGTTTCACCCATCCCCTGACCCACCTGCCTTATAGTAACTATCAGTTTGTTCTCTGTATTTAAGGGTCTAGGTTTTTGTTTCTCTATTTTTTGTCTCTTTTTTAAATGTTTTTTATTTATTTTTGATACAGAGAGAGACAGAGCATCAGAGGGGGAGGGGCAGAGAGAGAAGGAGACACAGATCCGGAAGCAGGCTCCAGGCTCTGAGTTAGCTGTCAGCACAGAGCCTGACATGGGGCTAGAACCCATGAACATGAGATCTGACCTGAGCCGAAGCCAGAGGCTTAACTGACTAAGCCACCCAGGGGCCCCTTTTGTTTGTCTCTTCTCTTTGTTCACTTGTTTTGTTTCTTAAATTCTACATTTGAGTGAAATCATATGGTATTTGTCTTTCTCTAACTTATTTCACTTAGGATTATAGCCTCTAGTTGGTGAAAATGCGAAATGGTGTGGCCACTGTGAAAAATAGTATGGAGATTCCTCAAAATTAAAAATAGAATTGGGGTGCCCGGGTAGCATTGGTTGAGTGTGTGACTCTTGATTTTGGCTCAAGTCATGCATGATCCCAGGATTGTGGAATTGAGCCCCAAGTTGGGCTCCACAGTGAGAGTGGAGATTGCTTAAGGTTTTTTTCTCTCTCCTTCCATCTCTCTCCCCCTCTAAATTAAATTAAAAAAAATTAAAAATAGAATTACTTCAGATTATTTTTTCCATCTAAAAGGTGGGAGATGGGCCCAGGGAAGCTCTCTGCTCCAATAACACCAGCTACTATTGCCTTTCCCCCATGGCAGCCCCAGGAGGAAAGCTTTCTCAGAATTCATTGTGATCTTTGTTAACAACTGGTAAAAGTTCCAGGTAAAATAAACTATAAGATGGTATGTGACTAGAATTCTAAGAAACTACATTGTCTACCTCCCAACCCAGCTGAAGATCAGCAGTCATTTCTTTCCTTCTCTGTGTTAGGCATACATTTTTTGTTATCTTGAAGAAAAATGGTATGTTAAGGAATACTAGTACACATGAAAAGGAGCCAAGAAAAGATGAGGTATCACCAAGAAGACATCCTTATCTTAACATGTTAGAGCAGGTAACAGTTTCTGCCCCTGGGTGTAATTTTTGTGGAGAACAATGCTTCATGGATCGTGTGTTATGGGGAAGACAGTGAAATTAAGGAAATTCTTTTTACACCTATTAATAAAAAAATAAAATCTAGTCAGCAAGACTACAAACCATATAACCTAAAGGTGATTATCTAAGAAGAGAAATTACCCATGAAGTTTTAAAAATATTGATTGACCATTATAAGAAGTAGAAGTAATGAACTCTGCAAAAATGTATAGACCATACGCCCCAGGTAAGCAAATGATTCCATCTCATGTTTCCTTACAGGCATTTCTCTCCAACTTGCCCTGAGACCACAGTTCAATGCTAATTTCATAAAAAGTCATGAACTTGCAGTCTGTCTTTTTATAATGGCTGGAGAAGCATTACTACCAAGACTGTGCTGTGGTAAGCATTATGGGAAATGAAGAGACAAAGGGGATATAATCCTGACAAAGATGTATGCATTAAGAGAGGAAATAAGATATAGACAAGATATAAATAGCATCAATTTAGACCTGAGAATTTCTTAAAGGACCACTAGAAAGCTTTAAGAAAGAGATGACACTGAGGTGGTGCTCAAAAGTCATAAAATGGAGAAGCCTAGTGAAGACCCTCTAGGAGAAGATAATGGAATAAATGAAATCTGAGTTGAGAGGATTTACAAGAGTCCAACTCAGCTGGAGTATAAAGTCAAAGAAAGAATGTACTGGAAATAAGGCTGAAGAAGAGGCTCGGGGTGATATCACCGAAAACTTTAAACACCAGACTATATACAGTTTCTATTTTTGATGTCTATCACTACACACCAACCCGTCCCAGAGGAATCCTTTTATAATATGTAGAAGTTCTATTTTTAGAAACCAATATGAAGTCCAAAGATGTCTGAGCATTACAAGCAAGTAGAGGGAAAGAGGAGTGCTTCCCATCTATTCAAATTCTGTGAATTATTCTACTTACGGTCAAATATGTGAACTCTGGAATGGAAGTCTTTATTTGGCCAGACTCTGACTACTACCAAGCACATATTTAGACTCTTCTCCTCCCTCCCCAGGAGACCCTTTGGGCTGAACCTCTCACGCCTTGCATATGTCCAGAAAATATGCTAATAAGACAATAATACTTTATGCAGAGGCTATTGCTGATACTTGTTCTTCTCCGTGTGATCATGCATAACTCTCCGAGTAAAGTAGAGTAGTGTTGTTCCAGGGCTCATTCAAGCATATAATAGAGTTCCAGTGAATTACAGCAGGCTCCTGCTGAAAGAACTACTTGGTGAGTTATTTTTTTTCAAAGAGTTAGAATAATCTTTTGCATACTTTGTACACAAATTTACATAGCCTGGGATGTATAGAGTTGGATTTAAGTTTTCTTTGAGGTGTCAGCAGGGTGTATAAGTTCCTATGCCCCACAACATTGTCCAAAGGTGACTCAAGGGGAAACTGAGCCCCTCTAAGCCTGCTGAAGAGCAAGACATTCTTCCATAGAGAGACAATGGGGTCATGACTTAGTGAAATTAGATGCTCACTTGTCCTATCCACCTTTGTATTAAGGCTTTACCATCTTCTAAATCCTCTCTTGAATAAAAATGTCTGAAGTGGTAACATTTCACCAGTGAAGTCTCTCCTTTATGAGGGCTTAAGTTATTATAACGGTTTATAAGCTTCTCTTCTTCAATTCACCTGAGGACTGGTGATAACTCTTATTAATAGAGGTAGCTCAATAATGACATCATGGTGATAATGGAATAGGAGGGGGATGAGGATAAAGAGGGGGAGAACTTAAAATAATTGCGCCTGATATATTGGTGGTTTCTCACGTGCTATATCCTGTTCCTAGTTAATTTTAAATATTGTCATCAGAGTTTCTCAATAACTTTACATGCTAAGAATGTTTTCATTATCACTTTAAGGTACAATGAGGATTAAAGAATTAAGTTCTTTTCTTAAAATCACACATTATGAAGTGATAAGATGAACGTACACCTCTACCTGTCTGATTCTACAGTTCATAGTTCTATCCCCTGTGTTATTTTGCCTCCTTCTGGAAAGAGAAGCATGCTGTGATGAAGCGTTTATGCTACTGATACATCAAAATGAGATTAAGAATCATTAGTTATAAGAATAGTCCATTCATCATGGAAGAGAAGAAGAATGAAATGTCCTCAGAACTGTCTGAGTGCACAAAGACAGACTAGAACCAAAAAAACAACAAAAACGAAAGCAAACTGCGTTGTCCACTTCCCAACCTAGCTGAATATCAGCAGCCATTCCTTTCTTCAGTGTGTTAAGCATACATTATCTTTTCACTTTATCTTGAAAAAGAGTGAAATGTTAAGGAGTAGGAGCATAAACAAAAGGGGGTGGAAAGAAGACAAAGATGCACCAAAAAGACACCTTCATCTTGTTTGACCAGATTTCACTTCCCAGGTGTAATTTTTTCTGAGATTTAATACTCGATTCCAGAGAAATAAAACTTTGTGTGGATCGTGTAGTATGGAGAAGACAATGCAATTAAGGAAACACTCTTCACATACATTAAATTAAAAAAAAAGTCAGCAAGATTACAGATCTTAAGATTCCATAGTAGCTTCCTCAAAAGATAAATTACCCTTGAAATTTGAGAAGTAGTTATTTGAGAATTTGAGTAATTTAAGAAAAAGAAGGGATAATAAGCTGGAAAAATATATCTACTTTCTAAAGATAAAGAAAATAGGTACCTATCCGTTTTATTGGTCAAAGTTATTTGTTTGGCTCTTTGGTTATTGAGATAATGTCCAAATATTTTGTGCTAAAGACTTCACATTTTTGGATAAAAAAACTGAAATAGTGTTCAAGGGCAAAAAAAAAAAAAAGGAACATTTGAAAAAATGCCAACTTTGTTTTCATTATCATCATCAGAGGGAAAATTATCTAAGCTGTAAATTACTATCCATTTTAAAAACATATCATCTGAACTTTCTTCAGATTTCTTTCTATAATCAACTATTTCAGCATCATCAAGTCTCATTTGTTTGCGGGGTCAGAAATACAAGCCACATTCTATTAAAGAAGAAAGAGAGAGAGAGGGACAAAGGAAGGAAAAAGATGACAAAGAAGAAGGAAAAACAGAAGAGAGAGAAGAGAAGGGGGAGAAGGAGGAAAGGAGGGAGGGAGGGAGGAAAAGAGAGAAATTATTTTAATGTAACCAAACAATATTGTTGATTGTTAGAGTGTCTGAATACAGGTAAGCTCTATCCAGGTACTCACAATCAATTCCTAAGAAGCTCTCCATCCTCCCTGTCTCTTTCCTGTCCCTTTTTTTGGGCAATTCTTCTCATTATTCCTCTACTTCCCTACCCTTCTGCTCTGCTTACCTTTCTTTCACTTGATATGCTTCATGACCTATGCACATAGTAGAAAACTTCCCAGAAGCTCCAGGATAATATGGTTCTCCACAGCTTAGAGCTCAAAAAGAGAAAGCCCTTATCCACTTTGGAGTAATGGGTGCTGATTTGTCCTTCTTAAAAAGAAGGCTATGCTGTGTTCAGTGAACAGAGTCTCTGAAGATTTGTCCTTGGGTATGTGACCTATTTGCCTATGAAGAACCTGGAGAGAAGCACCTCCAGGAACATGTGAGAGAAGCAGGCCCTAAGGCAGGGGAAAATGATCTCAGCCATCTATTATACTAAGTGAGGCAGTCCCTTCTAATTCATTTATTTATTCTTTGGATTGTTAGACCAATCTAAAGATATTGCATAAATGTTTACATTTAGTCAATAATTCCATAAATTGCTTATTCTGAACCTATTAATAACTAGGAATTATAATAGATGTTAAGAATACACACATTTGGAATAATGAGCCCTTGCCCTCAGGAGGCTCATATTTTCTATAAATAGATCAACAACTACGTTGTACACCTCGGATTAACACAATGTTATATGTCAACTATATCTCAGTAAAACTGGAAAAAATT
The DNA here is from genome assembly GCF_006229205.1 of Suricata suricatta. Lineage (NCBI taxonomy): Eukaryota > Metazoa > Chordata > Mammalia > Carnivora > Herpestidae > Suricata > Suricata suricatta. The sequence continues at coordinate 38,070,120 of NC_043711.1, forward strand.
AAAAGAGGCTTATTTTTCTCTCAGGGAAGATAAATATTATGAATACAGTGTGTCCTGTAGTATAAGGACCATCACTTTGATAAAAGTTTGGGGATCATAAAAAACACCACCATATTAAATGAACAAAGCAATTATGAAATTTTTTCATATCAATACATTGAGTTGCATATTTCCCCACATTTTAACATAATAAATAAAAAATAAGCAATGTTAAATAGAGAAAATTTATTTTAAAAATACTATGGGAGTATAGTGCAGCTTGCAAATTGCTCTTTTAGTGTGATCCAGAAAAGCTATCTAGCAAAGAGACTGAGGTCCTGCAGGGGCAATTTTGGGAAATTCAAGAAAGCTTATCACAGATTACCAAAAAGTTTAATACAATTACACTTTTGAAAATGCTTTAGAATAATGAAATTTACCTATAGATATTATTAATAAATGATAAAAATTATATATATGCAATTCAGCCTTGATGTCTCTTAAAAATAAAAACAATGTTATCAGGAATCTCCAATCATGAAAGAATAAAAGACAAGGCAACAGTGGCTCTCTAATTAGGAAAATGAACAGGAAAGGAAAGTAGATCTCCACATTTCTAAATTTGCCTCAATGTCTTCATCCATGGGATACTTTTTACCTTTTTTTTAAATTAAAAGGCATTCTCTTTCCAAGTCAAATGAGCAATGAGCATGATTTATATTGGATTGTGAGTAAGGTATATTTACCTTCTGTCGCGAAAGACAAATGGCTCTATTGATAGAGATTCCATGTTTTAACTGAGAAGGACATCTTGAGGGAACAATTAACCGGTTTCTATGAATACTCAGTATTTGGGGACTTGTTTCAAATGAGAGTGAGCAGGAGGACAAGTTGGCATCTGCAGCAGACACACAACAGTGAATCCGTAAGGTTGGTGAATTTCAGAAAAACTGACTCAGAATGAAATCTCTGATTAAAAGCTTTGTGTTTTATTGCTAATGTTAAGGAAAAGTTCATCAAATAAATAGATATGAAAGCAATTTACTGAAAACAAAATGGGACAAGATAAGAGGGAAGACTCTGAAAGCCACTGGATATTTGCAGAGAAAACAGAACTGACAGCCATCCACTCACCATAATGGAAGTGTGTTTACTAAACACAGTGACAAAGAGAAGATGCCACATCTGAAATAAATGAAATACATGCAGCATTATGCTATCTGACAGTGTTTTCCATGTACATATTTTATGTATGAAAATTATACAGGGAACAATTGCACATCTGCCTCTCTGTTCTTACAAATAATAAAGGGGAACTATTTCTTGATGATGTAGCCTCTCCTGAATTTACTCAGGTCAAACCAATTGTGACCCAATTTTCAAAATTTCAAAGACCACCCTTCAGCTCCAGTTGTGATATAAAATATTTATGGGCTAGGGAAAAGGGACTGAGGATCTTTCAGTTAGAAGTAATCTGTCCTACTGTTGTGAAGTAGAGAACTTTGGAGCATTTCTATCATAGAATTGTTGTTGCCTGGTGAAAAGGAAACAGCTTTAAAATTTGTAAGTAAAACTGATTTCAGGTCAACTCTTCCTTTTTACTGGACAAAAAAACAATAGACCTTGTGTGTGGTTAAGGTTACATGAATCAGGTTGAAAGTAATGTTCCTAACAAGTATTCAGCTTTATCCAATCAAATAATAATTATGAACAAAATAGAGCCCTAGAGATCAAAATGCCATGTGGGTTCTTTAGAGTATGGAAACTTCTAAAACTGTCCCTCAGTAGCATTTGGTAATAATCAGACAGGATGTTGAGCTTCCTGGTCTCATTAGCTATTGAACCAAAGCAATTCTGCTTTAATGTGTGTGATGTATCACGTTTCCACAAAATTTTCACTTGAAGCTCTCCATGGCTTTAAAAAGTTCAAAACTACCTGGCCACCAATATTTCATGAAACACAGACTAAAGGATTTGTTGGAAGTCATAGATTAATCATTGATATAGATGAAATCAAACCCATATCTCCTGACCTCAATGCCAATGAGTTTTCCCTGTGGGGTGTGTGTGTGTGTGTGTGTGTGTGTGTGTGTGTGTGTGTGTCTGTGTTGCTTGCTTGGCATTATTCCTCAGCCTAGGCTTTCAAGAAACCTAGGCCTAGGTTTTCAACCATGGATTGAATTAGAATAACTTAGGAAACCTTAAACATCTCTATGCCCAGGGCACAGTCAAGTGCGATGATTCAAAATCTCTTGGGATAGGACCCAGGCACTTAGGATTTTTTAAAGCATCCCAGATGATCCCCAAATCTACCCAAGGTGGAAAACCAGTGGTCTTAGCAAAATTTTGAATTCTGTTTTTCTCAATTTATGAGTCCTGAGCTTGATTTTCAGCTTTGATGTGAATCAGCTGACAAAACAATCATAGAGTGATATCTTGAGGTCTGTTATCCCCTTACTGGAGTAGATCAGTGGTTTTCCAAACGTGCTCTTGGGAATCCCTGTGATTTCTGAAGATACATTCTGAAAGGTATGAAAAGTCAGGAGAAGCAGGAGTAGGTAAGGCTCAGGGACCTTTAGCTCATTGAACCAACATGCCTAAAATCATAATTCTTTTTTTTTTTTTTTGAGAGTGAGAGAGAGTGAGAATGCATGTGAGCAGGGGAAAAGGGCAAATGGAGGGAAAATGAGAGAGAATCTCAAGCAGGCTGCACACCTAGCACAGAGCCCTATGTAGGGCTTGATCTCATAACTGTGAGATCATGACCTGAGCTGAAATCAAGGGCTAGACACTTAACTGACTTAGTCACCCAGGCGTCCCATAGTCAGGATTCTTTAACTGGTGTCTGCAGCTGCCTAATTCTCCCCAATACTTTGATCATATATTAGGAAGAATGTGGTAGACCCACCAGCATCATTAATGCTAATTACCCTCATTTACTGAGTCCTAAGCTAAACATTCTTCCTTCTAGAATCCTGATAGCTACTAGAGAGAACAACCAACCCTGTTTGCCCAAGACTGTCCCAGTTTTGGCACAGAAATCCTAGTGTCCCACAAAAACCTCTTAGTCCTGAGCAAACTGGGAGAGTTGGTCACCCTCTGACTAGCAGAGAGAGGGTGTTCCATTCCATTGTATAATTATTTTCACCATACAGTCTCTGGGTATGCCAAAGTCACAGAGCAGCGGGGATGGGATAGATGAGTTAAAATGTAGAATTCAGCAGGGGCACCTGGGTAGCTCAGTGGATTCAGCTTCCAATTCTTGATTTTGGCTCAGGTCAAGATCCCAGGCATCATGGGATGAAGCCCTGTGTCAGGCTCTGTACTGAGCATAGAGCCTGCTTAAGATTCTCTCTCTCTCTCTCTCTCTCTCTCTGTCTGTCTTTCTCTCTCCCTGGCTTATGCTCATGCTGTCTCTAAATAAATGAATAAATAAATAAATAATCTAGAAATCAGCAAATCTATGATTTCCAGAGGTATCATTAGCCATAGCACCCTTTCTAGGGAAGCTGTAGTAATCCATTATGTTTGGATAGCACTTAATACATGAGGGCATTTCCAGAAACTTTCTCATTCAACTGACCCTCTTATGCTTTGCATTACAAACAATTTACATTTCAACCATTTTTATCCCTTCTTCATGAAGTTGGTACAATTTCCATTAACCTGCAATCATATATCCATTTCCTTCAATCAGTATACACTTAAAATTCTCTTTTCTTCCCTCCTTGTTTTTGTCTCATGTGTCTAGCCTATCTTTCTTCCTTAACTTTATTTTTTGCAATGTGATTCTACACTTGGATATTTCCACTGTGGCAGGAAGTCTTTATGCCTAATGCCATATTTTCTCCTCCCTTCTTTAGTGCACAACAGTAATAGCTATCATTTACTGAGAACTTACTATGAACCAGGCACTGCATTAAGCAGCTTTAAGTACATTATCTTATTTGATCTTCACAACAACCCTAGGGGATTAATGATAAGCAATCAGTGATTTTGGAAGACCAAGGGTCTGGATGAAATTCACAGGGAAAACAGCAAAACTAAGATTTGAATTCCCTATTCTCTCTTCCCATAATCTTATTATCACACTGATTTGCTTTCCCAAACATATTCTTACTGCCATGTGCTCCTACTTATCCGGTAATATCTGCCATTTGCCTCCAAGAATTAAACCCCTCTGCAAAACCACATGATTATAAACTGGGGAGGTATGATATTTCCCATATAAGAGATAAGATGACAGAGACACAGACTTTTCTGAGATCAAAAATGTATTACCAGAGTCAAGATGGCTCATTTTACTATTTAAATGTTTCTAAAAATCAGTTAGTTTACTTCTCTAAGGGCTGGGAATGTCTTTTAGGAGTTTATGAGTTCTTCCAGACATATGTTCTTATATTTTATGTCATTATTTTATGTCAATGATAACCAAAGACAGCCACATAAGCATGTGTGAAATCCTCCATCAGTGTAATCACATAGAAATTTCTGTAAAAATTGAAATATTATATATGGAAATATTCTTTATCTGCATTGTTCCAACACATTAGCCACTAGCCATGTATGGTTCTTAAGCATCTGAAATGTAGTTAAAACACATAAACAAAAATAATTAATTTTAATTAATGCAATGTCAAGATATATGTCTAATTGGTATCATATTGGGCAATATAATATCTAGATTAGAAGTCTGCAAACTATAGCTGTGGAACAATAAGTTAAGGGAGAACACAGCCATAACCATTTTTAAAAATATATTGTCTGTGGCTGCTTTAGGGCCACCATGGCACAATTAAGTAAGTTACAAGAGAACTGTATAACACTTGAAGTCTAAAATGTTTATTATCTGCCCCTTAAGAATTATTACCTGGTACCTAGTCTAAATGGCCACTTAAAGCCTATGTTTGCCTTGAAGTTTATAGTGGACTTTATGCCATAATACTTTGAAACAGGAAAAAGCGATGGGAAACTTGAGCCAAAGCACAAGAGTATGGGTATGCTCAGTATCTAGTAGCCTACCTCCCAACAGTCAGCATCATAGCAGTAGATATACTGAGTTGGTCTTAACTTTGTACCAACTTACTACAGATCACTAATAGAAAAAGTGGTGTTAAATACACAAGAAATTTTTCTGTCTCTGACTTTTTAATTAGACTGGGTATTAATTTAATTTAAATTTTAATAGCCCTGTAACATTAACCATATCTTCAGTTAAATAAGAGCACTGTATAGAATTATCACCTATCAGTATCAAGTGGTACTTGAGTACTGGTCAGTGACAGAGTTTGGGTTAAAGATGAGCATTAAAAAAAAAAAAGATGAGCATAAATATCCTGACATTAGCTAACAAAACCTTAAAGTTATTAATAATGTTCTATATAACACATTTTACAGATAAGCATTACTACTCTGTTCAAGAAAAAACACAGAAATAAATTAAGTACCAAGGCAGATGTGAGCTTCTACATTTCTATTATTATTTCCAATTTGAACAATTTTGTTTCAACCAAATAATATCATTTATCACATTTAATTATTGGTGGTGATAATTTGAATTTCATATAATTTTATCTTTGCATTTATTTTGTATATATATTTCAAATTTGTAAGTAAAGGAAAAGATAAGGAAGACAGGAAAAAAATAGATGCAGAGTAGAAAGTAATAAAGGACATTGACAGGGACTTCAAGGACCCCTCAGAGTCTGAGGATTCATGATGGGGGCACGTCACAGAGACCCCTTCCTTGAACTCTTCTTCTCATCCCCTCCAGTGGTAGCTGACTATAGAATGAATTACAGAATCACAAGTTTTACAATAAAGTATTTTGTATATAAAAAAATCTTCTATTTGTAAAACCTTCTGAGACATTTAGATGAAAAAAACAGTATCAGAAAAAGTGGCATTATGGTTACTAAAATTGTACAAATAGCTACTGTGACCCACAAAAAGAAGCCAGCTTTAGTTTTCAGATAAAAGAAAAGACCAGACATTCAGGCTTTTCTATAATCTTCATTTTGTTCAAAAGATTAAAAGTATCTCCAGACCTTTGTCTCACTCATAATCTGTTCATATGATTATAAGCAAAAGTAGAAAAGAATCCCAACCTATGCCACAATCAATTAAGAACGCTTAAAGAGACAATGGATTTTCAACTATCTCTACTTTGTTTCATTGATATTAAAGAGAAATAAGCAACACTGTCAAAAGATAATCAGCATCCAAAGTTACAGAATTATTATAGGAAAAAAATATTGAAACTAATCTGCTTTCTGACTTTATCTCATGCCAATGTAATTTAGGTTGACATTTGATCACTCTTCATTGAAACATTATTCTACATTTCACACTGTAACAATTTATAGCAAGTGGGATCATAAGAACATGTTATAATAAGTGAGTTAAGAAATTAAGATCTAAAAAGCAGGGAGATTAGTTATAACTTCCTCTTGAATTTCTAAGGCTTTGAAAGATAAGAGAGAGAAAAAAATAGAGGAAGGAAATTATAAACCTATTTCCTGAGCCCACAGTTCGACACTAGTCTTCTGTTAAGGTCTCAAATAAATCTCTCTCCACCTCCCTCACAGAAAGAAAGAAAAATGTCACCAATTATTTGGAGCATATGTAATGTTAGACATCATTTCATCCTGCAGCCCCAATCTTTTAAGAACTGGTGGACTAAGTCAACACCTTGAAGGCAAACCCATGACTAACTTTTGCTGAAAAACCTCTTTCCTACACCAATGAGAAGAACAACTCCTAAAGTTACTGACATACTAACCACTCCACTTTGAAAATGTTTCCTTGACACTCTGCTAATTAAAGGGAAGAGACTTGGTTATTCAACTGCATATATTAAAGCTGACTGATGTTAATCTATTTTCTACTAAATACATCAACAATCATTGCTGTTTAAGACTTCATCATTTCTGGAATAAAGAATATTTACAGCTCTCAAAAAATGCCCAAGGATAAAACAAATTTCCACACATATAGACAAACACGCATATTCATATTGAAATAGAAAAAGACTTTCAAGACATTAAATCTACAAATAAAACATACTCCAAATTACTGGTGGGGTTTTGGTATTTTGAAAGAGAGAGCGAGAGGCAGAGAAAGGGACAGACAGAATCCCAAGCACAGAGCCTAATGTGGGGCTCAAACTCACAAACTGGGAGATCATGGCCTGAGTGGAGATCAAGAGTCAGAGATTCAACTGACTGAGTCACCCAGACACCCCTGGATATGTTAACTTTACTCTGCCATTGATGATAACAAGTAGTCGGGTGATTCTGAGTTTAGAGTTCAAGGGACAGACAAACATGAGCGATGTAAATATGTCACCTACATGGCTTTGTCAGCTTCGAGTGTAAGAATGATCAAGAAAACAGGGCATTTATGTTTCTTCCATGTAATACATGAATTTTAAAAATAATTCTGTTGAGTAATTTCTTCAAACAGAACACAAGATAAGTCATTCTACTGTATGATGCATATTGATAATTGCATTGAATCGAGAATACAAGGATTTATTTAAATATTTTAGTAGGAATGTTACTCCCCTTTAGAATTAAAGTTAAAATTCTGCATAATAGCGGGAAGACTTAGCTCTGAGAATACCAGGAAAACATGCAGAACTTCCAGAAATAGATGCTGGCAATATAACATCAGTCATAGATAGCTAAAGGGAAGAGAGGAAATTAGGCCTAGTAACAGAAACAATTTTTTCATAGTGCTATCACTTCCATCCACATATTCTTTAAAAGTATTTGAAAACTTACAAAATCAACCAAGTAAATCAAATACAATTTCTTTAACCTAACATGTGAAGCTCACCAAAATATATCTCCATTTTTTTTTCATCCCAGTATTATCTTATCTGCTTTAAATGATTGTCAGATCTGACCCACTGGGTAACTTCAACCCATGTTACCCACTTTATTCTTATTTTTAATATTAAAAAAATATTTCAATGTTTATTTTATTTCTGAGAGAGACAAAGCATGAGTCGGGGAGGGATACAGAGAGAGAGAGAGAGAGAGACAGACAGACAGACAGACAGACAGACAAACTGAAGCAGACTCCAGGCTCTGAGCTGTCAGTACAGAGCCCAATGCAGGGCTTGAACGCACAAACCAAGAGATCATGACCTGAGCCAAAGTCAGAAGCTTCACTGACTGAGCCACCCAGGCACTCCCCCACTTTATTCTTTATTGAAATATTCGTTCCAAATTCATTCTAATAGTTTGCTCTCAATTTTAGTTTCTTGAACCTCAAACATTTTTAAATCAATGTTAAGTGCCAATGTCTCCAGGAAACTTTATCTGAGAACTCCTAATCCATTATTCCCAACCCCACCCAAAGTTTCTTTGTCTCTATTTAGGATTCTCAGAACATATTTATTGAAGTGCAATATCAATGACTGAATAGACCTTTGTTTATTCAGAAATTTGGTGAATGGCTTTATGTTTAATAGCTGCTTAATAAATGCACATCAAATAAAAGGGGTTTCACGTAATCTCATCTTTTGTCACCCCTGCCTGTAGAGACATGAAAACTGTTCGTGAAATATACATTAATTGTGGCTACATATTTGACATTCTGCTCATTAAGAATTGGGGCCTATATGCTCTTTCCTTGAATCTGGGAGATCTGTGTGGCTGCTGTGCCTAATGGAATATAGTGAAAGTCATGCCCTGTCAGTTTCCATACCTGTCTTTAGATAACAGTAGCATTCATTTTTTTTGTCCTTTGGAATACTCATTCTTGGAACCCACCCACCACGCTGTGAAGAAGTCTAGCCTGAGAAGCCCATTTGAAAAGACACTGTGGTTGGTAGCAATGAACCAACATAGACTTTTAAGCCACACACCTGAGCAATGTTGGGGGTGGGCTCATACTGCATGGACAAGAGAGGAGTCATCCCTTGCAGACCTGTTAAAATTGAAGACTGTGAGAAAAATAAGGAGTTGCTGTGTTTAAGACACTAAGATTTCTGTGGACAGTGAATTATATATAAGTAGAAGAGATACTCGTCACTTCCAGGTCGTTGTGATGGCTGGTACAACAGGCCTTTCTGACCTTTCTATTCCCTGTCAACAAGATTTGGAGATTAGTGTTGAGATGGAGGAAATGCGACATGGAAAAACCTAGATCTTTAAGTAACCACACAAAAGAACATTGTCGTGGAAAAGCACCAGCGACTGCAGCAGGCTTTTTGTTACAGAGTTACTTACTAGAGAGTTACTAATACTATTATGTTAAGCCAGATAATTTAATATCATTTGTTACCTTAGTATTGTTATATTTCTCTCCTGATTGATATATTAATTCCATTCTCCACAAAGAATCTTGAGAAGTTTGCAACTTAAAACAGGTTTTGAAAACAAGTTAAAAGGGAATATAATTTAGTTTGGAGAACAGTCAATATACATGTGTATGGGGCGGGGAAGAGTTGAATTTATATTTCTGTGAATGCTCCTAATTGCTTTCGGACTATCAAACTGAACCAAAAAATAACTTATCTGAGGATGCAAAAGCAATGTTTCTGATAAGTCATCCAAAAACAGAGCAAACGAATAAACTAGTGCTTTGATTCCATTTTTTATATCACTCCTTAAAAAATGTTTGTTTATTTATTTTGAGAGATTTTATGTGTGCATTAGTGAAGGAGGAGCAGAGGGAGAGAGAGAATCCCAAGCAGGCTCTGCACTGTGAGCCCCATAGGGTTCTCAATCCCCCGAAGCCTGAGATCTGAGAAGACCCGAGATGAAATCAAGAGCTTACGCTTAACTGACTGCACCACCCAGGCGGCCCAATTTTATTTTATTTTTTAATAGGACAGGAATTTTCCAAAAATAAAAGCCTGCCCTGGATGTTTCATTGAAATGTTTTAAAAAGGTTTTGCTGTTACTTTTAAAACTCACTACAGAAATTGTGAGAAGTTGAAAAGGCCGTCAGTGGGAGAATGAGCTAATTAACAAATTTTTAAAAATCATGCAGCATAGAGTCGGCCCTATATTTTCCAAATGTTACATAATTACAATAAAAGGGTTATACTGTAGCAGTACTTTCAGACCAAAAACAAAACACAACAAAACACTTCATTGGATTTTTTTGGTGCACAGAATGATATTTGCAGTAGAAAGAAACAATGTAAATTACTGCTATCCTTGATTCCCTCATTTTTACTTCTGCCCCATACCCCCATCTCAATGGAGGAAATCTGCATTTACCCAGATATCTGACCTCCTACAAAATAGGTAGATAGATAGATAGATAACTTTAAACACTGATATCCTCTTTGATCCTTCTTATTTTCTCACATTGCACTTCAGATTTGTGAACTCCATCTTCAAAGCCAATCCTATTATGCCTCAACTTCCGCCAAGGCCTCCTGTTCAGAACCAGCATCTCATCCCCTTGCAGAAACTGCAGTAGCCTCCAGTGTGGAGGGTCACTTACTTACTTACACACACAGGTATTAGGGATTGTTCACTCAGAAGCCAGAGGGATACTTTCATAACTTAAATCAGCTCACATCCCTTCCCTGCTCAAAACCCTCTAATGGGTGATTCTAGTCACATTTAGAATAAAATGCAAATTCCTATCCTGGCCCACAAAGCTCTAAGTGATCTGATTCATGTGCATCCCTTCAACCTCACCTTTTTCCACGTCACCCTTTCTTTATTCCTTTCCAACCTCAAAAGCCCCCTCACTACACCTTAAATACAACTAGCAGGCCCCAATCCAGAAATAGTCTCCTTTCTGTTATGTACCTAGCTCACTCAGTCCAGGGGTCAGCTCTGATGTCACATGCTCAGAGAGGTTTCTTGGACCCCCATATCTAAAATAACAGCACACTTGGGGTGCCTGGGGTGCTCAGGTGAACCACAGAAGTTGATTTTCTCTCTCAGAGCTGAGGGCACAAAAGCTTGACTTTCCTCCTCTCTCTTCTCATCTTTTTCTACTATTTTGTAGCAAATGTGACAGAACTTAATTTAGTAATTGGCTTGATAAAAGCCATGTATTTATCAGACATTGTCACTGACTACATATATATATATATATATATATGGAATTTATATATATAATATATATAATATATAATTTTCACAAGTTTGTTCCTGTTATGCTAGTAGGGATTTCAGTTTGCTATTCTTTACATTTATCTTTGCTTGGGATTTACAGATAATTTGTTTTTCATGTATTTTGGAAAAATCTTAACTAATATCTCTTCAAATACTATATCTGCCCCATTTTCTGTACTCCTTTTTAGATTTAAATGATAAATTCAAATGTGGGGTGTGTGTGTGTGTGTGTGTGTGTGTGATCCCATTATTTTGCTCCTTTTCTTTCAGTTTGGAGATCTTCTGCTGACTTTTCAGTTCACTGAACCTATGCTCTGCAAGAATCAATCTGTTGCTATCTAGACTCATCCAATGATATCTCATGGTCTTATTTGAAAATAAAAAAAAAAAGACATTCTGTTCTGATTGTTGATATATTTCCTTGCTGATATCCATTATAGACATTTAAACTAAAAATGTTGGTCTATTAACACCAACATCTGAATCATCTGTGGATCTGGTTTTGTTACCTATTTCTTCTCTTGGTTTTCAGTCATTTCATTCTTTTTCCTATCATGTCTCATATATTTTTATTGGATACAGACAATGGAAAATAAAACTATAGAAGCTCTAGATTACACAGTCTTCATCCCAAGCTGTTATTTTTTTTCTGGAAACAAAGAGTATCATTGGACTATTTGGGTCATATTTAAAGCTTGGCATTAGGCTTGTTAGCTCTGTTCTATATCAGCTTTGCCCTTACTTTTTAGGTATAAGTCTTCCTCTGATATTGTGGTCTTTACTCTTGGGATGTGGTCTTTCCTGGGTCTGAACTGAATGCCTGTGTTTTTACCATTCCTTTTACATTTTGTTGGAGCTTGGATTCCAACTTCTTTCCCCAGCACTGCACACTGGTGGTAAGTCTCTGCTCAGCATTTTAGGTTTATGAGCTGTTGGGTTATTATTAATTTGTTATTAGATTTATTAGACCCTTACTCTAAAACACATATAATTTAAGAATAAAATATTGACTTAATGGGGATCAGTATGTAGGTATAAATCCTCTTTCTCTGTTATTTCCCTCTCCAAGATCTCCCTGTTTTTGGCAACTCTAACAGCCTTGAACTTCAAATTCACTGTGATTGCTACTTCCACTTGGCTTCTATTCTACTATACTATGTTTTGCAAAATAGCCTCACAAAAACGTCTGTGATAATGTTCTTTCCTTTCATTCTAATTGCTCTTCAATGATTTTAAAATAGTTTTTATATATTTTTTATTCATATTTTGTAGTTGTTTATAAAATATTCTTGCAAGGCCAGAACTGGAAATATTTAAAGTAGCTTTAAAATGTAGTCCTTAACTTCGGAGATATAATTGAAATGTTTACAAATGGTATTTGAAGTTTCACCAAAACAATTTGGAAGAGGAGGGTATTTAGGGAAAACTGGCCTTGAGAGGGTGTGTTTCCTTCCTATAGAGCAAAGATTGACCCATATGAGATAGGAAATATGAAAGAAATGACCAAATAAATTTATTCTCCCCTCCCTCCTCCAATAAATTGCTCCTAGGCATGATCTCTTTCTACTATTTCTCCCAAGGCAGACCATGAAGCTGCACCTGTGTAATTGAATGGTGACCTTCATTATTATTTTTTTATGGTTTGGTATAATGTAGTTGCCAGAAGATAACACATCACCTGGTATTGCTTCACATCCTTCTCTGCCTCCCTTCTCTTTTATCTTACTCTCACTGCCCTCGGTAATCACCTTCCAAATAAAGCAGTAGCACTAGGAACTTACTCTAAATTTGTTTCTACTTTCTGAAAAGAAGTAGCATAAGTGATTTTGTTTTCTTTGGAAATCTCAAATAATAGTAGATGAAAATAAATATATTTGAATTTGTAATGAAATGTCAAAGATAAAAATTGAAATGATATCTAATATGTTATAAGAAATTACTATGTACCAACAAATTTCTGGGTTTATTTTATTTATACTGAGAGGAAGCAGAGTACTATGAATGTTACAAAATCTTTCCGGCATCACAAAGCCAGTAAATGTACTAAGATTAAAATTATAACTCATATATCAAATTCTGAGCTCTTAATCATTAAGTTTTTTATTATAATTATAACTATAATGCTTTCCTATTATAACTAAGACTATATTCCTTTCTCAATACTAATAATTTTCTTGAAAAAATAAATATGTTGGTATTATGGAACAATATCACAATGGTCTAAATAAATTTCAGCTGAATGAGGTCATTTTTTTTTAAAAAAGAAAGAACACTACTGGTACTAAATGTTGAGACTTCTCTGGGAATTAGGGACTCAGAGATAAATTAGATTTGATTTAGAAACAACAAATATTTGGAATGTTTTCTTCCTCAAGTGTTTCATGGCGAATTATTTGTTACACTTGACTTCACATGCCCTATTGGCTGGCTTCCTTTTATTCTCTTCTCAAGCTTGAATGTCAAGATCTGTGCCTAGAATGTCATCATAATTCATACACTGGTTTTTCTCCTCTTCAGCCAAATAGCAACAACCATACTTCATGAATGCAATCAGATGCATATTCCCAGAAAGAAATGAATTAACCAAAAGGGGTTTACCAACAGAAAGAAGTTCAGCTGTTTACTCATTGAGATTTAATTTAAAGCTCACAGGTTCATTCACCCAGCCCTTGGGTCATTTGATTTTTCAAAGCACCTTTTATAAAAGAAAATTTAAAATTAAATAAATGATACAGATGTATATATAGATATAGATAACTTTGACATTTTAGAAAGCTATAACAGCTGAATTAATACACAGTGAAATACACATATACACATAGCTATTTCTCCTTAAATTTAGCCAATTTATGAGGTTGCATGAAATTGAATTAAGTATTGATGACTGCTTGCTTTCATTACAGTAATATCTACAATGATTTCACATTTTTATTTTTCATTAGTTTTTCTAATATCTACATTCATTTTCCTCCTTCCTTCCTTCCTTCCTTCCTTCCTTCCTTCCTTCCTTCCTTCCTTTCTTTCTTTCTCCCTGCCTTCCTTCTTTTAAATCCAGTTGTCTTATAGGTTGGCAACTGAGGATTATAGGATTATAGGAAGTCATTAGATTTTTTTTTTTTACAGGGAGGATCTGTTTTGTTGACTACTGTCTCCTCAAAAGCCTGCATCTCTCAAGGATAAAGCCATGATAAGAGTATGATCAGAATAATGTTCCTGGGGTGCCTGAGTGGCTCAGTCTTTTGAGTGTCTGAATCCTGATTTTGGCTCAGGTCATGATCCCAGAGTCATGGGATCAAGCTCTGTCTCCTATTTCTTAAGATTGTCTCTCTCTCCACCCCTCTTCCCTTCTCGTAGACTCTCTCTCTCAAAAAGAAAAAAATGAATGACATCTTTCTTTCTCTTCCCTCCTTGCACACGAAGGAAAATCTGGTTGATTCCGTGTTGTGTTTCCATATTATCCTCTAATGTTCACTACCATAGCTGACTTGGCTACCGAAGCAATCTACATTTATATAGCACTTTGCCATTTGTAATTTTCCCTTTAATTTACACTGTACATTTGATCTCTGCAAAAATTTTGAGGCATAAAAGATTATAACAATTTTTAAAATGAAGGAAACAGGCCCGGAAAAGTTGTGTCTCCTGCTCCATGATACATATTTGCTAAACAGATGACCCAGGACATGAAGTCTTGCTCAGACTTCCAATTCTAAATTTACCTCTCCTCTTCATAGGCTTCTACGTCTGAAAAAAATACTAAGATGTCAAGAGCATACAGGTTCATAATAAGGGTCAACAGTCAAATCATGCTGACTCCCTGCTTTTGCAAATAAAGTTTTATTAAAACACAGCCATATTCATTCTCTGTAGCTGCTTTCACCATATAATAGCAGAGGCCCACAAAGCCATATTTATTTTATGACTCTTCATATAAAGTTTCTATGCCTCTGTTTTATAAACAGTCTTATTTATGTACCTTGTGTAATATGATGTAAAGTTATTAAGAACTTAAATGTGGTTGGAGACTATCTTCAAACTTTGTTATTATATAGAATTATAATGTCTGAGAAGGGATTTCAAAACTCACTTATAATGACCCATTTACTTCACATGCCATGTAATAAAGTATGGAAATATCTCCTAGTCTATAAGTCACTAATGCAAATTATATTACTTATATAAGGTTTATCATTAGTGACATAAGAATGCTTTTTATTGCAAGTTTCTTTGAATACTTCAGTGTCAGAAGCATGAAGTTAATATATAACCCAAAATATCTCTTTAAGTTTTGAACAGCTCTAATCCTTGAAAGTTTCTTTATATTGTCAAAAATATATCTTCTTATAAAAACATTAAATACTTGCAAATCTTGTAATAGTTGAAAAAATTATGTATTTTAAACTCAACTAAAAGTTTTTATGCACTGGGAATATTTAAGGCATTGAAATAAACACATTAACATATTATGATTAAAAATATGATAATATGTATAAATGTTTATTATGCTCCCATTTTGAAAATTAGGAATCAAATGTATTCTCACTCTAAGGGCACCTGGATTGTTCAGTCAGTTAAGCCTTCAACTCCTAATTTCAGCTCAGTTCATGGTCTCAGGGCTTGTGGGTTGAGCCTGCATTGCACTCTGTGCTGACAGCATGAAGCCTACTTTGGATTCTCCCTCTCTCTCTCTCTCTCTCTCTCTCTATGCCCCTCTCCTACTTGTGTGCATGCTCTCTCCCTCAAAAACAAATAAATAAACTTAACCAAACTAAATGCTTGGGGCGCCTGCGTGGCTCAGTTGGCTAGGCGTCCAGCTTCGGTTCAGGGCATGATCTCACGGTTCATGGGTTCGAGCCCTGCATCGGGCTCTGTGCTGACAGCTAGCTCAGAGCCTGGAGCCTATTCGGATTCTGTGTCTCCCTCTCTCTCTGACCCTCCCCGGCTCGCACTGTCTCTCAAAACTAAATAAAAAACATTAAAAATTTAAAAATAAATTCTTACCCTAACACTCTCACAGGGTGAGAGTACATTTAAACATTTTTGGGGGGAGGGGGGCACCTGGGTAGCTCAGTCGGATAAGCGACTGACTTCAGCTCAGGTCATGATCTCATAGTTCATGGATTTGAGCCCTGCAGCTTAGAGTCTGAAGCCTGCTTCAGATTCTGTCTCCCCTTCTCTTTACTCTTCCCCTGATAGTGCTCACTCACTCTCTAACTCTCCCTCTCTCTCTCAAAAATAAACATTAAAATATTTTTTAATTTTTATATATTTTTTCAAAGTTTATTTTGAAAGAGTGTATGCATGTGAGTGGGGGATGGGCAGAGAAAGTGAGAGAGAGGGAGAGAGAGCAGGAGACAGAGGGGGAGAGAGAATCCCAAGCAGGCTCTGCACTGTCAGCATGGAGCCCAACACAGGGTTCAAACCCACAAACTGTGAGATCATGACCTGAGTGAAAATCAAGAGATGGGCACTTAACTGATAGAGCTACCCAAGAGCTCCATTAGGGTGAGAATTTAAACCAGCTTTAAATAGAAATTCAAAACCAAAGATATTATTATTAAATTATAAAATATTAAAATGATAATCACTATAAATTTATTATTTATTTTAGTTTTATTACTCCCTAAAATTTACTACATTCTGGATTTTTTTCTATGCTATTTTCCATATTGATCAGCGAGTCAAAATTCTGTTTTCCTGTTTTCTTTAAGTAGACCAAATAAGTTTTTTGTTTTTCTCTAGCTGGGCCTTTGTCTCTGACCTGTTTACTTTTCCAAAAATATGAAACCATAGAATATAAAAGTTTGTTTAAGTCCTCATTCTTAATATTTCTTAAAAGTTTTATTTACTTATTTATCATGATTTTTTTGTGACCAATATATATATTGGTCAGCTTTTAAATTTTTCTTCTATTTAATTCCAGAGCAGACCATTCTTTTTCTCTGGGTTTATTTATTCTAATAAACACTTGCCCCACCATCTTATCCTTTCTCGAGACGCTACAGCAATGTTTTTTTCTTTCCAAGGTCATGAAATGCAGAAGAGTCCTTATCTTTAAGCACGTCTCCAACAAGGTGCTGGAATACAGCTTTAACTATGTCTTAGTTTTGATTCTCTCTGACAATTAGATTCATTTCTTTATAGCCCAAACGATAGCTTTATCCAGGTTTTGTCCTGATATTATTTTAAATGACTTTTCAGTGATAAATATGCTTTGGTGTATTGGCTCATCCACTTGTCTGAAGCATATTCATCAAGCATCTCCCACTGGCCATGCTGGACTGGGCACTGACGCTACACAGGGATGGCTGAGCCAGTGTCCCTGCTCTCAAAACCCTTAACGTTCTCTCTGATGATGAAACTAAATTCAAACTGAAGTATGCACTGAACCTAAAATGCCAGCCCAATTCCTAATGGATTATTTCAAGAATTGGAAAGCTGCAGAACATTAACACAATAATAATATGAATAACAGGATCAAATATTTATTGAATGCTTTTTCTGTTCCAAGCACTATTCTAAGACTTTATGTGGATTACTTTATTTCTCACAATTTCCCAGTAAGATATATTGCTATAATCACTATTTTATAAACAAGGAAACCAGGGCACAGAAAGGGTAAATAATCTGCTATACGGCAGATAAAGTACACACAATACAGTATTTGTGAAATGTGCCATACCTTTGGCCAAACAAGTCAATCTTTGCTAATGTGGACCGGGGCAGTGATATTTTTATAACCTTCACAATGATTCTAATGTGCAACCCAAATTAAGGTCTACAGTACTTCCCAAATCCCTTTCACTCCCATCCTAAAGGCTGATAAGCTCTTGTTCTTAAAACATACTGATCTCTCTAATGGGAAGAAGAAAAGCTGCTCTGTTCATTAATACTTTTCTTTTCCAATGCCAGATATGGGTGTGAACAATGAGCTCATAATTAGGAGAACCAGCTTTTTCTTTCTGCCATGATGAGGTAAGGATTTGTGGGAAAGCCACTTATGCCTCTTACAGATCCAGTTACCTCTTTTCTGTACACTTGCTATGAGCTTTTTACAAGTGCAAATTTATAGACTGTACCCTTTAATGTTCTGCTGTATCAGTCAGTGCAGGCAAGATTAAATGGGGAAAAGTGCTTCTGGTAAAAATGAACAAACAAAAAATAATTACACAAACCTTCAAAGGATTTAATACCAAAAAAAAGTGAAACTTTCTCCTATCTGTAAAAACTGTAGGACTTTTGGTGTGAGTGGTGGGTGAAGTGAGTTAAAATAACACTGAGATTGGTGGGTAACACTTCATTGGAAGTGAAAAATGGCTATTACTAGAGTCCACCCTACCTGTGTCTTTTGTTAAAGATCAGCTACTCATCCTGGGAGGCAGGTTGTCATGGTGATGGAAGGCAAATGGGCATGACAGGAGAATAATGGGCAAAGAGATTATTTATAACCTCTTTATGAATGTCTTCCTTGAGCCAGGCATGGGCCATTGTATTACCTGTCTATCCTCTCATGAGGCAAAGATGTTTCTAAACACCAATAAAGTCTCCCAAGAGACCTGCCTCTGCCTTTTCTAAATTAATCTGAAAACTTGAAAGGCTACAACTATAGGTTGAGGACTATAGCACTAAGAGAACTGGTGATACCTAAGTTGTCTTTAAAGGCAAGGACGAGTTATGAGGCAGATTACAGAGTATTTCAGGTAAAACATAACAAAACAAATAAACAAATAAACAAACCCCACACATTTCATTCTCAGAAAACACAACAGCACAGGAAAGGATGCTATATTCTGGAAACTACATGTAATTCTATATGGCTGGCTGGGTGTGAATGATGTGAGAAACAAAGGCAAATGAGAAATTAAATTTCCTTACTGTCTACAGCCCATTGATAAGTCCTTGAAACAGGCAGAGTGACATTCCTTTGGGAGCTCAGCGGCCTTATTATGACACTTTGCTAAGGGCAAAGGCAATCTTAGCTTAATATTATTCCAACCTCCAGGATTCTGTAAATCTACTTTAAAATATAAAATTTCCTTTGGAAATTTCCTTTATTGCAGTGGCTCCCCCCCGCCAAGATATATGTTAGCTATCATACTCCAAGCTTATGGCCCACTGATACACATCTGAAGAGTCTCATGACTGAGTTTTTACTAAACAGTAATAAATGACCTTGGCTAACAGCGGCTAACCCCTCAAGGTCATGGAAACCTTGTTTCCAAAATACCTCAGGGGTGCCTGGGTGGCTTAGTTGGTTAAGCCTCCAACTTCGGCTCTAGTCAGATCTCACGTTCTTGGGTTCAAGACCACATTGGACTCTGTGCTGACCCCTAGTTCAGAGCCTGAATCCTGCTTCCGCTTCTGTGTCTCTGTCTCTAAGAAATAGAAGAGATTTCTGATTCCATTTTGGGAGCTCCCAGAACCAACCATATCTGAGGGCAATTAATCAGGGATTTTTAAGTGATGTGAGCCAATAAATCTCCATTTTAGTTAAGTCTCTTTAATCTCAGTTTCTATTACTTACAACCCCCATTTTCCCCAATGAAGAATGGGTACAGAAGGGGCACCTGGCTGGCTTAGCTGGTAGAGCATGGGACTTTTTGATCTCAAGGGTTGTAAGTTTAAGCTCCACATTGGGTACAGAGATGACTTAAAAAATAAAACCTTAAAGAAAAAGGGTCATCACAAAAGCCATAGGACTTCATTATTCTATCGATTTAACATTTCTACCATACTCTCATAACGACAGATTCCAGATAGTCATACTGCATTTGTACCTAAGCATGTAATTCAGACTCCCTTCTGAATACTGTTCTATGAGTACTTGGGCTGATGGACCAGGCCCTCAAGATCATCCTTCTTCCCTCCCAATACATATCCAACAGCAATAATCTGAAAACCTAAATCTCTAGTTTGGGAGATGGGTGTTTCTAAAGAAAACGAATTTAAAATTCTATAGTAAAATAAAATGTAAATATGCAATGCCCCTAAAAAAAGCCTTATATTAAGTTGTCAGATGTGGCTGAATTCTACAAAATGAGATCTAGAACCATAGAACAATGGTTAGGTTTTTGCTCTGGAACTAAAGTTGCAAATTTTAGAAAGTCACTTTACTTCTCTCATTCTTTGTTCTCTCCCTTATGAAACAGGAGTAAGAATGACAGGATTTCACATCAGAGAAGTAAGAGTCTTGGTGAAAAGCGACTAGAACACTTGAAAATGCCTGATGGCCACTTAGGCATGATTTAAGAGGCATAAAACACTGCATATCTCTAGATCCTGCTGCCCATTTCATAGAGGAAGGTGAAAAGATTTAGCTAGGCTCACTCAAGTAGCTACAGAGATAGCCAGAGTTTCTCTAGCGTTTCCTCTTCAATGCAGATTCACTAATTCAATCCACCATAATCTTTCTTTCTTACCTTTCTTCTCTCAGCAATATCACTGTTCTGTAAGCTACATGACAGTTGTTTAAAATGATATTTCCTAGTGTCTCTTCTCAAATATTTTGATTTTGAATCTGAGATAAGGCTGAGAAATCTGAATTTATAACAACCATGTCTGGAATTATTGACCCTGGGGGTCAGAGAGTCATGCTTGAAGAAACATTGTGTCTAATCTGTGTTACAAGATCAACGAAAACACAATCTCCATTCTCTTGGGTTATAGTTATCCCATTTTGTCGAGTATTTATGTTTAAAACTGAAATGTTCTGTGCTACAAAGTTCCCAAGAAAGGTGTTTAGGTGAAATCTCCCCATAGTACATACTATTAATAGAAATTCCAGAAATACAGACTGCTTATACTTTGGGAAACATATGAGGTAGCATTATCATTCCCCTTATGTGGCTAATGTTAGAGTCAAGAGAAAGTAAAGTGGAAAATGTGTATCATTTGCCTGACTAATGTTATGATTTCGAACAACCAGTTCTTGCTAAGTATTGTGTACTGCACAGAGCTGGGCATGTGAACAATAAATTAATA
>NC_043711.1:38091272-38101944 GCF_006229205.1 Suricata suricatta
CTTGATTATAAATACTAGTATTCCCCTCCATATGCTTAGCAAATGCCGTTTTTTTTTTTGTTTATTTTTTTTGTTTTTTTTGCTCCATAATATTTTATTGTCAAATTGTTTTCCATACAACACCCAGTGCTCTTCCCCACAAGTGCCCTCCACCATCACCACCACCTAAAAATTATCAGATACCTAGAAAGCAAAGCAACTTTTCAACCTGCTAGTTAAATTGTCATTGTGATTATGTAGAATTGAAAGGGACCTCTATCAAAATGCTCTAACAGAATTTTCCTGGCATTTTATTAAAACACTTTTGGAAGATTAGAGACATGAAATGAGTGGAATGTTTCATGTTGCCATGCAAGTTTTTCACCTGAAAGCATTCTAATGGTTCAAATCCAACCTGGAAAGCAGAATGGGGCCATGGGGGTAATCTACCTTGACACCTTAGCTTTGCATTTACAGATTCAGAAGTCCTGTAAACTCAGAGATAGATGCACAGATACCAAATAAATTAGAAACAGCATTAGATTAAATTCAGAACTTCCTTCCTCCTCAGCTACTTTTTCCCACTAATAAACAGTATCTCTTAAAGAGGAAACAGAAGAAAGATAGCACCCATTTTTTGGAGGCCAAGAGCTTGCATTTAATACTGTGTCTTTGTAAATCATAGATGACTTTCTTGGATTAGCTAACTAGGTTCATATATCTCTATCTTGGGACAATGGGCATATTTTTCACAGACAAATTATCACCTTGTGATATCAATGAAAATAAAACACTGCTTCACATTTGTATAAGGTTGTACAGCATTTTTCTCCTTTATTTATTTATTTATTTATTTTTGGTAAAATAATCTACTGAAAGTAGATTGTGAGGCGTCCCCTCATCTCATAGGACTAAAATTCCGAGACAAAGTGTCTTGGTTGGGGTCCCCTGTGATGCCTACAGACCCATAACCCCTGCTATGGTGTTCTTTCTACTCTCACACAACTGTTTCTGAAAATTACGGCCCTTTCATTGAGTAGCCTGTGTCACATGCCTAACAACCTCCTAGCATATGAGCCCTTTCTATGAAGGTTCAGATTGCAATGCATCTTAAATCAGTATTTTTCTCAATGTTATTCAAAAAGTTTTGAAAATCACAAATGCATAGATCTGACCAAAAAATCCTGTAATACGTAAATGAAAGCAATAGTTACTTTTCTGGAAGAGTTTGGACAGAGGTCAGCTGATCAGGAATAACAACATGCCCTTAGCTGGCTGAGATCTTCTCCATTTGTATTGACGACCAAGAACCAGGCAGATCACATCACTCACATATAAATTAAGTACAGCTCGGATTCATCACCCCTTGTCTGTTTGACCTATAGCCGATGGTAATAACCTATATCTTGCCCAACCAAAAACTCTGAAATCTGAGGCTTTAGCCTCATAACAAGGGATTTTCCTGAAAGATTTACCATACCTACTCTTCAGGCCCCTGCCAGAATGACTGACGCTTTGTTTTAGTATTACACAAAGACCACAGATAGAAAGGAAAAAATCTCTTCATTTTTGTTTTGTCCAGAATCACGGGCCATTAAAAGATAAACTCAATTTTGTACCAATCCTGTAAAAGTGGTCAGAGATTACAACACAGTCTTCAAAATGAAAAATGAACTTTGAGTCCAGCTTTATACACAGTGAGCTAATTGAGGATGGGAACACCTCCCACATAAATACCATGCTCCTTTGCATTAAGCCTCAGATACAGAGAGGCAAGAGAGTTTAGGATACAACCAAAGTAAAAGCTGAACTTTCAGGAAAATCAATAGAAGCAGGAGAAACAGAGAGAGCAGGCAGACAGCAAAAGAATAGGAATGTGAAAATGGGCACAGATATGAACAAACTGAATCTGTTCTCACTTCTCTGGAACCTGTCCTACCAAATGGGAATGACATTATTTATCACATCATCAGGCAAGATTTAATGCATATCTACTTAGCTGTTTCATTAAGACAAAGAAATATTGGTTGCATTGTCTTTATGTAATATTGATTAGCTCTTCCTTTCTGAAATCTAAGTACTTAGAAAACTGGTAACAAAGTCTCTAAGGAGGCATTTATGGAAGGCACTGATTAATATTTGCTGCCATGTAGTCAATGCTGATTATTTATCATGCTCACCTTCTAAATCAGCACTCAAGTAGATCCACATGCCTCAGTGAGCCTTCTGGGTATTAGATGATAGGTAATAGGACTTGTTCAAGCACAGGATTTCTCATGAGGAAGAAGTTTGTTTTTAGAAAGATGAGGGTCTCGTTTGCACCTGCCAGCAATGCCTGCTGTTTGTTAGGCACTGTCTAATAATATTTGGCTTACATATTATTTCAGAGCAGATAGTATTTTCTGACTTGAATTTAAGATGAAATAAAGATTTCTGGGCTCAAAGCAAAGTACCACCGTTTATTACTGGGATGACCCTGTAGAAGTCATTTAATCTCTCTGAGGCTCCCATTTTTTTTTTTAGTGTTTAACTTTTTAAAATGTTTTTTTTTTAATTCATTTTTGAGAGACAGAGAGAGGCAGCACAAGCAGGAGAGGGTCAGAGAGAGGGGGAGACACAGAATCTGAAGCAGGCTCCAGGCTCTGAGCTAGCCACCAGCACAAAGCCCGACGTAGGGCTCAAACCCATGAACCATGAGATCATGACCTGAGCCAAAGCCAGACCCTTAACCGACTGAGCCACCCAGGTGCCCCTGTTTTTTAAAATGAGTAATAGGCAGAGCTCCTGTGAGGATGATGTGAGATTGAGCAAGTAAAGCCAATAGCACTGTGACTAACACATTAAAAATCTCAATAAATTTTAAACATTATGTTATACTTTTTGGTGATTATTATAAGGTTAACATATGCTTCAACAGAGGTTTTACTAGAATAGAAACAATGGCATATGGGATGCCCTCATCAAAATTGATCATTACAAACACTTTAGACAGATTATTGGCCTTTTTTGCACACTGGAATCAATCAGAGGGTTTTTGTTTTGTTTTGTTTTGTTTTGTTTCGTTTTGGTTTTTTGGTTTTTGGTTTTTTTCCCAAGTCCCAGTGGTTTAATCTGCCCACCAAGTGAAAGATATGATATTCTCTGGGGTTGAGACGTAGATATCAATATTTTTAAAGCTGATTCCCAGGGAATCATTCCAATTCCAGTTGAGGGTGAAAATGACTTATTAAAAATAGCATAGACCATGCAGCCTAGATCAGAGGCAGGCCTTATGGAATATTATTTCTCCACAGCTTCTGGCTTGTCCCTTTCTGTGAACTGGCTTCCCTAAAGGGTGGTAAGGATCAATAGGAGTCTTCTTACTTGATCCGCAAATCCAATGATCTTTAAATATTTGTGGCAAGATATTTTTTTCTCACTAAAATCTTAACGTGAGAAAATAGTATTCTAATGGGATAAACATATTTTATAAATTCTATTTTATTATTATTGTTAAAAACCCTTGGAATCTCTTAATAAACACAAAATTTGAATTTTGTTCTTCAGATAAAAACTGTTGTCTCTCTGGGGCTCAATGTTCCAATTTTTGCTGTGTTTTGTTTTCACAGTATAAGACCAAGCAAATTCTGATTACAAAGCACTCCTTGGCAATGGTATATTTTTCTTATATATTTTAAGTACTCATTTACAATCATAGGATATTCTTCAATTACCTGAATTAGATGACAAAAAAGGTAACAATATTTTGGGGTTATTGTTTCAAATATGGACACTAAAAACATCTACCACATTTCATTTCATACGTATGAGTTATATAAGAAGTCCTAAAACTTAAAATAAGTACTTAAAGTCTACAGAATACAATCTGACATGTACTGACAAGAACACTTTTGATTCATAGATAATATGCCTGAGTTTTGCATAACATTTTAAGGAAATGTAATGCCCATGAACTGTATTATTTTGTGTGAGTAGATATGCAGTTTGAAGTGAGTAGATATGCAAAAGCCTGAGATTGCAAAGATTAATAAAAAGGCTCTATAACTTCTCCAGTCAATGCATAAAATTAAAAAATAAAATCTAAAAAATATGCTTTGAGAGGGCAGAAGCAGCTTTCCTCTGAACCTTGCACAGCCTTACATAAGTTAAAGCATTGGTGGTCTCCCATCTTTTAAAAACTGTGATAGGACTATTACATGTTTAATCACTAAGAATAATTTTAATTTGATGGGATGTTTAATAATCCCATAAATATTCCAGCAGAACTTCAGAGATATTTCTTGTGAAAATTACTAAGATATTCACCAGCTTATCCCAAACAATATTTGCAAGCTCATGGGCTACGCTACGGTTCTCAGATGGTCCTTACACATTCCTCATAACTGCCCTTTCAGGCAGGTATGAATTTTATTCCTGAGAGGTCTGGTTAATTTCTACAAGCCTAGCAGTGTGCAAGCTGGCCATCACCAGAAAGGATATATCTTATTTATGACCAAATAGGAAAACACCTGAAGGTCCGTGGATGGGCTAGCTGGCATCATTTACGTTCTGCCCCACTTGTGGGTGACTTTTCAATCAGAGCCAAGTTGTCTTCACTTAATTCTCCTCAGTTTTGGACTCCCATCTGCTCTTCTCCTCCCACCAACCTACTTTCTCCTAGAGGTCCAGTCCAGTCTTTTGCTGCCTTCTTTTTCTGAAATAAAAACATTCTGTTTCCCAGGATTATACCACCCTCAGGTTTACTTAAGACTAAGTCCTGTTTTTGCTTAAGATTCAGATTCTCGCAAATGGATTCTGAAATGAACCTGTTGATTGTTTTTCCCCAAACTCATCTCTTGCAGGGAGAGTTTTGAAAGCAACAACAAAATAATGGAAGTTACACTTTTATAAAGTATACAATGACCATTGCTATTAGGCTTGGAATACAAAACAAATCATATACTTTGTTGTCGCTGTATAAAACAAAACTGAATACAAGCAAGAATAACTGAGCTCTTTGCTCCAGAAAATAAGACTTTTGACTGAGTAAAACAGTATCCTTTTCAAAATAGACATATATCTTATTAATACTCACTTCAACAGCCTCAAAAGCCATTATATCATAAACTCAGCCCAGTTCTGAGCAGTTGTCACCTTGCAGTATCTGCTTTAAAAGTGCCCAGGGAAGATCCTAAAACCCTAGAACCTCTGAAATCCCTCGTCTGAAACTCAACTAATTCTCTGTCAACATGTGTTCTTCTCTTACAGAGTCAGGTATAATATCTTAGATTTACTTGATCAACAGGTTTTTTTCTGGTGGTCTGGGGGAATGGCAATGGATAGTCAGACTTTAAAAAATAAGACAAACAGAATATAAAGGGCATCAGGCAATTCATAGATGAGGAAGCCCTGGGGACATATAAAGTCATGAAATATATTCAAAGGAAGAAAAGTTATTTCTAAATAATACAAAATGTAGACAAAAATTCCTTACAAAGAAGGAGATAAACTTAGACACTTTTGAAGGACAGGATTTCCACAAGGTGAATCAGATGTGGATACTACAATGTAAGGAAAGACTTGAATTGAAGGTCAAGAAGGTTGGGATAACCTTAGAAAATTAAAATATGTAATGTGGTTGGCAGACTAGTCTTGTGGGTCAAGTACAAGTCAAGAAAAGGCGGGACAAGTAGCTGAAGACCAGATTATGAAGGATCTGGAGCACTTTGCCGATGTGACTTAAGGATATAGTAGTCTTAGATGGGCACTGCATCCTCATGGTTGCTGACTCTGATTAACAGGGAGCACTCCTCCTCCTTGAGGGCATGTGTATCGCTGTGAACTTTACCCTCCATGTTCCAAGGTACTCCTCTAGATATAGAGATTTGAAAGCATCAATGGAAAAATAATAAATATAACAAACACCTTTATTAGCTTCTTTTATTTGTGTAAGGAATTTATTACAGCTTTGTGAGTGAGGAAGGCTAGGCAAGTAAATATTCTTTGATAAATGAACAAGTTATGATTCAAAGAAAGGGTAAGAAAATTACTGACCATTGGAAAGGAATAGAAATGTACATTTATGTGTGTAAACTCACATGTGTGTGCTTATATGTATCTGTTTGTATATTTATGCAACCATAGATAACATGCACACTTTTTAGCACTCACAACAATCCTTAAGTCAGATGCTATTATTACCTTTTCAAAACAAAGAATCTAACATTCTGACTGGTTATCTTCCCAACATCAGTTGGCAGAGCTGGCACTTGACCTCAGCTCACCTAACTCTTAGCCTGGTGTTCACTTAAATTATATTATGTTTCTTCCTCTTACTTGTCATTTTTCACAGCTCTTTGCTGAGTGCTTTCCCCACCCTTCCTGAAATGCAGGAACAACCCTAACTGCCAGGCTGATCTTCCTTGACATGCCCTGGGCAGGGATTGCCAGTTTTGCTGACTTGTTCATAACTTTAAACAGAAGAGCTCTTCCTTCTGGGTACTGAGTTAAGACCCACAAATACCTGGCTCCTCAAAGACAGATGTGTGTAACATTCAGCTCACAAAACTGAAATGTGGGATATGTCTATGCTCTTCCTAGGGAATTTATGCAAGATTGTAACTTTTGTTCAAGCCCTTTGCTAATAGCTTCTTACTAAACATCTAATATCAGTTTCTAAAGAAGACAGTAAACTGTTAAATATATTTCATTTCTCATAAAGCTGTAAATAATTTACTTTCAGGTGCATTGCAATGTATTTAAAAATTAAATCTCTTTCAGAAGGGATGTGGGGGCATTCTTGTAAGAATTTCTAACCATAGCAGCATCAAACATCCTACTTATGAAAAGTATTTAAGAGCTTAATCAGTAAATCCCATGGATTCTACCACCTCCTGCTTTGTCTTGCTCTCATTAACTATCAACAGTTCTCTCTGCATCTTAAACTCTCCACATAAATGTATAGTGCTTGGCATATAGTAGGTGAGTCAATGGTTGAGATCATGGGCATTTCACTATTTCAGTGACCTCAGGCCCATAACAGACAACAGACAAAATATGTCAATTAATTAAAAGGCTGTATTACTCAGAACTGGTATTTTACACTAGACTTTTAAAAGACTACCATCTAAAAAATAAGCTAACTCATCAACTCAAGATTAAGAATTATTTTGAGATACCTGCTAGGTATCGTTATCAGTAAAACTTCTGATACATAATGAGACATAAAGAGGTAGCACTGCTTCTCTTAGTTCAGACTGCTCTAACAAAATATTAGAGCCTGGGTGGCTTAAACAACAAATATTTATTTCTCATGGCTGCCGAGGTGACAAGTCCAAGCTCAAGGTGTCGGCACATTTGGCTTCTTATGAGCCCCCTTTTCCAGGTTGCAGACTGCCTACTTCTTGCCATGTCCTCATGTAGCATAAGGACACCAGCCAGTTTTCTTCCTCTTCTTAAACATGTCCTGATTGCATTCAGGAAGGCTATGCCCTCATGATCTAATCACTTCCCTAAGTCCTCGCTTCCAAATACCATCACATTGAGATTAGGGTTTCAACTTGGGAATTCAAGGGGACACAAATATTTTGCTGATAGCAACCACCCCAGTCTTTTCTTGTAGACTATCTCAGCATTCCTTCTTATTTCCTAGGAACATCGAAATTATTAGAATAGCAGTCCTACTTCTGTAATGACTTGCTTGGTTCAATATATTTGTGCCAGAAGTATTCACATGTGTATGTTTGTCAGTTGCATTTTTAGGTACTATTACCACAGTGACAAATGAGATAGATTTGTTGTTTGCCTTCATGGAGGCAAACAAAAGCTGAGTCATATCTGGTTGCGGGGGGAGGGTGTAAGTTGAGGTTAAAAAGACTGAAAAAACAATAATAATTTTTAGCCTACTTTTTCATGCTTTCTGCTATTTTAGAAAGTTAAAAAATCTATCCTAGGAGACTCTTTATTTTTTAATGTTTATTTATTTTTGAAAGACAGAGAGTATATGTGCATGCTAGCAGAGGAGGAACAGAGCGAGAGGGAGAAAGAGAATCCCAAGCAGGCTCTGCACTGCCAGCATAGAGCCCAATGCAGGCCTGATCTCACAAACTGTGAGATCACAACCTGAGCCCAAGAGTTGAATGCCTAACCGACTGAGCCACCCAGGTGCCCCCAGCCATCAGGCTTTCTTAATTGTTTGAATGCAAAGGCAGAGGACATCAAGAACTTGGTAATTTGTTTATTTTTGTCCAATTTGAACAAATGGGGCATACACACATCTTTATCAAGGTACACAGAATTGCAGGAAAATTTTCTGCTCTTAAGCAAGATGCTCTGTGGTAGCTATATTTAGACACTGGTTAACATATCAATTTATCACTATAACATTCATTATAGAAGACATATGTATTTCTCAGAACCATTCATGATCATGATTATATTAGAACTTATGCAAAAAAAATGAATTATTATACACTACTTGGAATTGCAAAGCAGAGGCACGAGGTATGCGTGTATATGAGTGTGTATATTTAAGAGGAAAATTGAGCAGAGGTGTGAGAGGAGGGCCAGGATCTACTTTGTCTAAGCCTGCCTTCTTCACACCAATTATAGTGAAAAGGAAATCTTCAATAATGATATGAGTTGAGAAATACCAAGTCTATAATTTTTCATTTAAAAAGGAAACCATGGTAAGCGTCCTGTGAATTTCTTCCACGAAACATGCAAGCTGAACTCAGAAGACAGGATATTCACAGCCCTATTTAGCTCCAGGATTTATTTCTGTTTCCATGGCAATCCTACCACATAAAACTGCATTACTCCTCCTGGTAAGAGGCCTTTCATTTGTCATGTAAACCTGTAACCCAAAAGCTGTGTTCAACAGCTGAGTCCAGTACTAAATGCACAGCAAACTGGCTAATATATTTATTTTAAATCAATAGTGCCACTACATTTTAATAACAATGGCATTCTTATTTGGCATTTTATTTGCTACATCAATTCTAAAGTCCTATTTTATTAGCTAGTATGGGCCTTCTGAGTACAACAGCACTGGAGCTGCAGAAGTCAATAAAAGTAATAAATTAAATGTACCAGTCAGTCATTTCTCCTTTGCTCAGCTGAACAAATCCCTCAGTAACCCTGTCAGCACTGAAAAACCTATGCTAATGTCCTCCACTTAAGTCACTGTTAAAAATAATAATAGATTGAGACTCTATTTGACTTAAGGGTGGCTTCTAGTGCCATTTGAATCTCCATTGCCAAAGGGAATATTACCATCAGGTTATCAATATTCTTTTGGGCACTTCTTCCAGTGAATTCTCACATTGCCCATTCCACTCTGAACTCATTTGAGTGATATACATCAGAATCATAGCCTTAGAGCTAAAGGGATCTGGGGGTCTGTATACTCCAATCTCTTCCTTTTAAAGATGAATAAAAAAATCCCTGTGAGGTTAAATGGTTTATGTAAGGTCACACAGTGAGAGGCAAAGCTTGGAGAAGCTAGGATTTTGTTCACAATGGGGTAATTCTAGACATTCTACAGGTGAGTATTTTACTCCCAAGAAGAAGAATTTGTAATACTTCTCCAGAGATATTTTCCAAGGACCATCTGTAAGCTTTGAGGTTGTAAAGACAATGTTTTGGTCAGTAGAACTGAACTGTGTATTAGCAAGTGTTGTTTGAATATTACTCCATTATAATGGGTTTAATTCCATAGAGTAATTGTATCTATGAAATCCTAAAAGAAGTTGAGTTTTCTATATGAGTTGACCCTTCAGACAATGATTTATATGCCTAAATACTTGAGTTATACTGGTGGTAAGTATATACTATATGCATAAATTTATTGGGTTAATATGGGAAGAGGAGACTGAAATTTACTGGGTTTATATGGGAATGGGACACTGAAATAACACGTAAGACCATCTGCCCATTTACCTAATCTGGGACCTAGAATTACCCAATAAGAATGGAATCTAGCACCAATTAAAGTATGACAGCTGTCTTGACCAAATTGATAAGCCCAGTTTTAGTGTGATTTTATTTGATGAAAAATTCCTTCCTCTAAATCCTCCTAAGCCATTTGGGAGCCAACACAATATCCTCTGGAAGCCAACAGTTACCTGAATTCTTTGCTTAAGGACCATGCTATCTGAAAAGCAGTCATATTACCCAGCTTCCCAGACTGTCTTCCCACTTACCTGCGGCTTGTTTGTGTATTCAGGATGGGCCCCATGCATATGTTTGCTGCAATCAATTCTATTTTATTTATTTATTTTAAGTCCTTTTTTTAAATGTTTAATTATTTATTTTGAGAGAAAGCAAGCGAGCAGGGAAGGAGCAGAGAGAGAGACAAAGGATCCCAAGCAGACAGCACAGAGTCTCATGTGGAGCTTGAACTCACAAACCATGAGATCATAACCTGAGCAGCAATCAAGTGTTGGACACTTAACCAGATGAACAGCCCAGGTGCCCCTATATTTGAAACTTTATTCAACTTTTTAATGATCACCAATGGGCACTAACAAACAATTGTTAAAATTATCTCTACACCCAACATGGGGTTTGAATTCATCAAGATAAAAAGCTTCTGCAAGGCAAAGGAAACAATCAAGAAAACTAATAGGCAACCGACAGAATGGGAAAAGATAGTTGCAAATGACATATCAGATAAAGGGCTAATATCGAAAATGTACAAGGAACTCACCAAACT
>NC_043711.1:38102044-38114467 GCF_006229205.1 Suricata suricatta
ATTGTCAGAATCTGCTGAAAAATACTTAGAGTATTATTTTTCTTAATTGAGAGTTTGTTTTGCAGAGATTCAGTGTTTCCACATTCTGAGAGAAGATTAAAGATGGAAAGTATTTTTGCTCAAATTTAATCAAGAAATGACAGCTCTTCAGAAGTGCTCAGCTCTTCAGGTGTTCATATATAATGCATAATTATCAGTGGCTATGTCTCAGGAATTGCCAAATTTGAAGATAAATCTAATGGCATATAATGCAAAGGCTAGGATTTGGGGAATCCCAAGGAAAATTTCAATGAAGTTGAAATCATGAAAACAAAGTAATACTGTTAGATTTGTCTGAACTTATATATAGACAAAACGGTGTTTTTCAATTTATAATCTTTTTCTTCTGATGTTTTAACTATGGTGTTATTTCTAACTAGGAATACATTTGGAGACCAACTGGCCTCATCATCTGCCAATCCCCTTACAATATATCACAGAAGACCACCAGATGGTCATGCAGTTTCCATGTGAGTACCTTGAATGATGGTTAACTCACTAATTTTAGGCTGTTTGAGTTATAATCATTGCAAGGTTTATGTTCACATTAAACAATTTTTTACCTTAGTTTCTGCAGAAAGTCCATACAGAAGAAATCAGACCTTTTCCTTGTGACATATGATTGCACTTATAAAGACAGTTATTGTGATTGCTGTGAGTATTCTGTTCTCCAGGGTAAAAATTCTTAGTCCCTGATCTATATAGAAAATGAAAATATGTATGTAAGAAAATCTACCAGACACCAGGGATCTGTTTCAAATTTTCCCCCTCTTAAATCTCACTTTTGGGTTAAGATGTTAATTTGCCTATTTAGATATGAATTTATATCACCAGGGATGATTACTATTCTAGTATTTGTTTATATCAACAAACATCACTCATTCCAGAAAACACGGATATAGACATTGATGAAGGCCAGATCTTCCCTAGATGAGTTCATAATCCTCATGGGAAAGTCTTCTATTCATCCATTCATCAGTTACTTCTTTCAATATTGAGTGCCAACTGCTGTGACCAGAACTGAGAAGGCACTAAGGCTTCAGTAGCAACATGACAGATGCGATCCCTCCTAGTAGAACTTACATTTTTTATACAAAATGATCAAATGATTAACAATAATAGAAAAGGAAAAGCTCATCATTGTTACAGATCAAAAGGACTAAGAAGGGGAAGGATCTTAAATGCAAGCTGCATAAAGTACAGAAGGTCTTCTGTGTAGATAGGATGACCTATTACACAACTCAGTCTATAGCATTTATTGAGTACCTGCTGAATGTAAAATGCCTGGTTAGGAAATACTATGTAATAGACCAGGTTATTGGATTAATTCCCTGAAAAGACTAAGAAAGTAATGCAACTTCACTTTGATACACAAATTTAGTTTGAAATATATATGTGTGTGTGTGTGTGTGTGTGTGTGTGTGTATTTAATGAGCAGGAAGTGTTTGTACATATATCATTAAATAAGTCATTAACACCATCATCTCATTAGATTCTTATAACAACTGTGTGATGCAGCAAGTGAGAGTCTCATTAGTGCCACTCTGCAGATGAGAGACACAGAATCTCACAGAAGCTAAGTAACGTCCAGACTCAGTAAGACGTGAGCCTGGGAACTAAGACAGGCTTCTCATTCATGGTTTTGTGGAGTTTTAAAAATTATTTGTGAGCATACATTTAAGTCTAATGAGGCCAGTTCTTGTTTCAGGATCCTGGGTCTTGACCAATTTACGAATAATAAACCACTTTACATAAGGATGTATGTATACATATACATACTTTGTGAAGTACTGTTTATATTTTCATAGGAGTTCTCCTTTGAAAGAGTATGCTCTTCCTCATGAAGGCAATGATTAAGGGCACCCACACAGTCCTATGAATGGAGAGTTCAGTAAACAAGTGTGTCCCTACAGTTGGACCTGTCCACTAATAATTGGGATACAGCACTAGGATGGCATCATGTTATCTCAAGTGGCCTCAACTTCATTTTTCCTAGGGGGACACCAGTGTTTTTTAACGACACTTATCTTGTGAAATTGTTAAGTCTCAAATTCCGCGTTTTTTTCCCCAGAATATCAAAACATGCAAATAAATATATGATGCCTAAAAGCATGTCTTCCTTGGGCTTAATTCCACAAAAACTTTCATATTCTAACAATGATAACTCCACAAGTCCTGAAAACTCTCCAAATCTACAGTTAGTCAGCTATTAAATATTTGTTTTTTTTTTAATTTAGAGGGCTTAAGCACAACTTAAATATTACAAAAAGCATTTAGTATTTATATGCTGAATCCACTTTAATAGTATCATTTCTCCCTTCTTCGAGGAGTTAATTTAATAAAAGATGTGTATATCATGAGAAAAATTCTAAGATAAGTCAACATCAATAAATAA
Organism: Suricata suricatta; assembly: GCF_006229205.1. Lineage (NCBI taxonomy): Eukaryota > Metazoa > Chordata > Mammalia > Carnivora > Herpestidae > Suricata > Suricata suricatta. The sequence continues at coordinate 38,104,479 of NC_043711.1, forward strand.
AGTTTTTGTTCCTTATAGGAAAATAGTATCTCCTTGCTAAAACAAAAACAAAAGCAAAAACTGAACATGTAACTTCAAGTTATGTCACCTCTAGATTCTATTCAGTGATTAAAATATGTAAAGAAATAAAGAAGACAACTCTCCAATGGAGTGATAAAAATGCATCTGGCAGAAGCATCCCAGCTGCCACTGAAAAACTTCTTCAATCCAATCCCACAAACATTTGTTGAGCAGCTACTATAAGCCAAGCACTGGGCTTCAGGTCTTGAGTGCAAGGTCCCTGGCCTCAAATGGTTTCCTAAGGACATAAAACACATCCTTTTGTGATAATGCTACAATCCATTATTACCCAGAAGAGATTCAACTTGACTTGTTTGAGATTTGATAAAGAGGTGACATTTGACCTAGGATGTGGAAGACAAAATAAGAAATGAAATTATAGACACAGTAAATAAAGGAAATAAAGGCTTCGTGATAGGAGAATGCATGGTGTTTGTACAGACCAGTCCATAGTACAATGCAGCTGGAATGGGGGAAGATGGAGACTGAGACAGCAGAAGGGGAACAGACTGGGTATCCAGGTTGGGGCTAAATTGCATGAGACCTTAAGTATTAGATTTAGGATGCACCTAACTTTCTCAGAATATTTCCAATTATTTTCCAAAGAGAATAAAGCTATTTACCCCGTATGCAAAAGCAAAGCTTACTAATGATATCTGTTTTAGAGAGACAATATACTCAATACACCCAGAGAGATTTAGAAGTGGAAGAGAATTTGAAGGTCTTGGGACCATTAGGGGATGGTGATGAGGGTGTATGGTTGGGAGCTACAGAGACAGATGCAAGCTGGGCCAGCCACAGTTATGTCACAAAGTTATATGTATAAGCACAAGTATTTAGCAAATAAATCCTGAATACATATCAACACACACACACACACACACACACACACACACACACCAAAAAGACAAAACTGCTGACTTTAATTCCAGACCCCAAGGGAACACATTTTTGCACATTTTATGGTGCAAAATGCTCCACATTTTCTGAAGTGTGATTTATCTTTCAGATGTAAGAATGTCCTCATCCTCCAAAGGGTTAGTAATGACACCTGCTTCGTAGGCTGCTAGGAGGACTGAAGAAGATAACGTGCATAGGTGGTGTGGCACTGCTCCCTCAACATCATGTCATCTGTGTTCAGTCTCTGTTGTACTTTTATGTGTTTCTGAAGCTGCACTGAATTAATCTGTATCATGCTTGTGCTTTATTGCTACATAAGCCCTATAACATTTGTAGTTGTATCACGGTTTATGTGTGTACATATTTAATGAATAGTGGAGGAAAATCAATTAACCCAGAATCTTCAATAGGGCCTGTGCATACCGCTTTACCATAAGCTCTAGGAAGGTAAAGATGCCTTTTAATCCTTTCTGTAAACCTAGTGCAGTGCAGAGTTCCTGGCACATAATGTTTGCAGAAGGAGGGAAGAAGGTAAGGAAGAATGAAACTCAAAGAACATTTTAAAGTATTAAAAAATAGGGGCGCCTGAGTGGCTCAGTCTGTTAAGCATCTGGCTTTGGCTCAGGTCATGACCTCACGGTTCATGGGTTTGAGCCCTGCTTTGGGCTCTGTGCTGACAGCTAACTCAGAGCCTGAAGCCTGTCTTAGATTCTGTGTGTGTGTCTCTCTCTCTGACCCTCCCCTGCTCATGCTGTCTCTCTCTCTCAAAAATAAATAAAAACATTAAAAAAAATTTCAAAGTATTAAAAAAATAACTAAAGCTTAATCAGTGCAAAGCAACTTAGATAAATAAAGGGGAGATTATAATCCTTCTGTAAACTATAAACATTTTTGTCAAAACAATAAAAACTCTCATGAATATTTATAAACATAAATGGAAGTAGAAAAAAGTAGTAAAAGTAATTTTTACTTAGTATACTGTAATTTAAAAAAACTAGAAAAAATGAGGATCAAAAAGTTCTATTTCCTTGTAAAAACAAAACAAATAAAAACTTTGACAAGATAGCACTTCCCTTCTGGGAAGATGCAATAGATGTAAATTTCTCTTTTTTCTCACTAAGTACAACTGAAAACCTACTTATAGAGCTTAAAGAGCCTGTCAAAGGTGGAGAGAAGAAGGCAGGGCAGTTATGTTCCTTGTGTCTCAAACAACAACACAGTTGCAAGCTCCCCAGGTTTTCATTTTGCCTCAGGTACCCCAGATTATGAGATGGAGAAGCCATCAACCTGGATACACCAAGGGACACAGATAGAAAAATCTGTATAAAAAGCTTGCTCTCCTTAGCCAGAGGATCAGGAAAGGGCTACCTAGCAAGACAACTTTTAGATTAACATTCAACTTTAGCCACACACCACAGAAAAACTGACCGCTCCCCACATACACCATCGAAGGACTAGTGGGCATTTTAGACTTCTACACTTACAGGCCTAGACCAAGACAGTCCACCTCCCACTAGAGTTGAGTCAGTTACACTCAAAAAGGAAATTGGGTCTTTCATTCCCACCAGGTGGTAACAAGGCGCTTTCTCTAGGGTTACATCAGAGGACTGACGGAGAGTCAGAACTTTTATCACTTCCTGGCAACAAAGAGAAGTCCCAGCCTATTCAGGTTTCAGAACGACTGTGTCTCCACTCAGCTGTGGGAGGCTGGACTTCACATGGCAATAATAAGATAGCATCCTTCCTTTCTGGTTGGAGAACTGACAAATGAAACCAGCTAAACCAAAAGGTTTAAGTAAGAGCAGAGTCTCATAACCCAAATATACCAAATGTCCAAGTTTCAATCAAAACTATATATCACACCAAAACTCATGAAGGTCTCAAACTGTATGAAGGGCAATCTACAGATACTAATACCAACATGATGCTACGATTATTGAGGAGATTTTTAAAAATATAATTTATTGTCAAATTGGTTTCCACATTACACCCAGTGCTCATCCTATTGAGGAGATTTTTAAGCAACCATGATTAAAATAAATTTCCCTTTAGCAAATAAAAACATGTCTGAAAGAAAAATAGAGCCTCTCCAAAGAAAGAAGTTTCAGAAATAAGAAATAAGTTTCAATAGAACGTAGAAAGGAGAACCAAATGGAAATTTTAGAACCAACAAACATAAAAGCCAAAATTAAAAAGTAGCAGATGATGGACAACAGCAGAATGAAGAGGACAAAGCAAAGAATCAGTGCACTTCATGAGAGAACAGTAAGTTACCCAATCTGACAAAGAGAGAAAAAGTAAATTATAATTTTAAAAAATGAATAGGGGTCCCTGGGTGTCTCAGTCGGTTAAGCATCTGACTTAGGCTCAGGTCAGGATCTCATGGTTCATGGGTTTGAGCCTTGTGACAGGCTCTGTGCTGACAGCTTGGAGCCTGGAGCCTACTCTGGAATCTGTAACTCCCTCTCTCTCTGTTACTCCCACACTCATGCTCTGTCTCTATCTCTCAAAAAACAAATAAATGTTAAAAAAATTGAATAGAGTTTCAACGAACTTTGGAAATATAACAAAAGATCTAACATCCAGGTCAATTATTAAGATACCAAATGAAAAGAATAAAGAACATATGGCTAAAAAGTGCTTAAAAAACTTCCAAATTTGGTAAAACATATAAACCAAATTAAGAATCTGATCGTGAAACCACACTAATTAACCCAAAGAAATATACTCTGAGGCATACTATAGTTAAACTTCTAAAAACGGAAGGAAACAAAAATCTCAAAAGCTCTATGAGAAAATGACACATTACTAATAGGGAGAAACAAACTGAGTGAGTGGATTGCTCATCAGGTCAGAGGGAAATGGCACAACATTCTCCAAATGCTTAAAAGAAAGAAGGACTCCTCTACCCACAGAGAACATCCTTCACAGGTGAAGAGAAAATCCAGACATTCTCAGATGCGGAAAAACCAAGACACTTGGTCATTAAATACTACTGTGAAACACTGGCTAAGGGAAATGTCCCAAACAGGAAGAACATGATAAAAAGAGAGACCTTGGAATATCAGAAGGAATAAAGAACACCTAGAAAATATGTAGGTAAATAAAATAAACATTTCTTGTCCTATCAAGCCTTCTAAATAACAGCAGGCAGTGAAAGCAAATATTATCACACTGTTTAATGTGGTTCTAAGAGTAAGTGTAGGAAATATTTAAGATAAATCATTAAAGACGGAGGATAAAGGGATGTAGTAGGGATGATTTTTCCACGTTTCACTCAAACTAGTGAAAAGACTAAACCAAGCACTAGAACAAGCACTAAAAAAAAAAGCTACAGAAAGAAGGACACCAGAAAGCACTAGAGATATGTCAAAATGGAACTAAAAAAAAGTTCTAGTAATCTATAGGAAAACAGAATAAGGAAATCAGGAATACAAAAAACAGAGAGAACAAACAGAAAACAAAATAAAATGGCAGACTCAAGTCCAAACATATTAAGGATAACAAAATACAACAATGTCCTTATTATTCTATATATACAAGTCTATATATAAATATATAAATTTAGCAACTTCTATTAAACTGACAAATTCCTTGAAATATACCCAATTTCACCTAATATGAAATAGATTATTTGAATAGCCCTTATGATTATTAGTAAAATTGAATTTTACTTTAAAATTCTCCCCATAAGAAACTTCTAGACTAAGATGATTTCATTTGACAATTCTACTGGATATGTAAAGAAGAATTAACACTAATTTGCAGAAATAAGACAGAAAAAATACACTTCAGTTTGTTTTAGTTCGCTAGCATTACCCTAATGTCAAAACTAGGCAAGGATAGTAAAATAAAAATAAAATAAAACACCAGATCCCTCATGAATATAGATGCAGAAATCACTAAGAAAATGTTAGTAAATACAATCTAGCAATATGTAAAAATAATTATATACTTATCACCAAGTGGATTTATTTCAGGGATGTAAGGCAGTTTTAATAATTTTTTAAAAATGATCACTTCAAATCCATCATCCTAATAGAAGGATCACATGATCATAAGAATTAGCAAAAGGCATTTGACAAAATTCAATACCTATTCATGATTTACCTCTCAGGAAAATAGTAATAGCGGAAATCATGTTCAACTGGATGAAGAACATATACAAAACCTACAGCTAACTTTACACTTAATGGTGAAAGACTGAAAGACTATAATGGGAAGCAAGGCAGGAATGTTTGCTCTCATATTTTTTTATTCAACATAGTGCTAGACTGCTAGGAATTTACCCCAAGGATACAGAAGTGCTGATTTATAGGGGCACATGTACCCCAATGTTCATAGCAGCACTTTGAACAATAGCCAAATCATGGAAACAGCCTAAATGTACATCAATTGATGAATGGATCAAGAAGATGTGGTTTATCTATACAATGGAATACTACATGGCAATGATAAAGAATGAAATCTGGCTATTTTTAGCAAAGTGGATGGAACGCGAGGGTGTAATGCTAAGCGAAATAAGTCAGGCAGAGAAGGAAAGATACCATATGTTTGCACTTATAAGTGGAACACGAGAAACTTAACAGAGGACCATGGGGGAGGGGAAGGGGAAAATATTTGGGGAGAGAGAAGGAGGTAAACCATGAGAGACTCTTGAATATTGAGAACAAACGGAGGGCTGATGAGGGTGGGGAAGAGGGGAAAGGGGAGGGTAGTCATGGAGGAGGGCACTTGTTGGGATGAGCACTGGGTGATGTATGGAAACGAACTTGACAATAAACTATAAAAGAAAAAAAACCATAGTGCTAGAATTTCTAGGCAGAACAGAAACAAAAGAAACAGAAATAAAAGTCATACAGATCAGAAAGAAAACAGTCCCTATTGGTAGATAATATGATTGTTTAAATACAAATCTCATATAATCTACGAAAAAAACCACAAACACTTTAAACTAAGAAATTAGTTCAGCATGATGGCAGTATAGAAGATAAGCATATAAAGTTAATTGTACTTTTATATACTAGATTGAACATGTGGATCCCCCTAATTAAAAATGCATTGCTATTTACAATCACTCAAAAAAATAGAATACTAAGGGGTATATCTAATAAACCACATATAAGCTTGTTTGCTGAAACTACAAAATGCTGATGACAGAAATCATGTAAGACCTAAATAAACAGAGATACTGTGTTCAGAGAGCAGAAAAGTTAACATAGACTAAAGGATGTGAAGAAATATATGAATCATCATATATTACTGGCAGGAATATGAAATGTATAGCCACTTTGGAAAAACATTTGGAAGTTTTTTGCTTGGGTTTGTGTTTTGTTTGTTTGCTTGCTTGCTATTAACAAATTAAACATACAACTATGAGAAGACATGGAACTTGAACCCTTGGTCATTTACTCCAGAGAAATGAAGACTCATGTTCACATAAGGCCTGTATATGAATGGATATAACAGGTTCATTCATACTAGCCCCAAATGGAAAACAACCCAGATGACCTTCAATGGAGGGACTATGCAAAGTAAGGACTGCCTATATCCTTTTTCTTATGAAACCACCAAACATGCCTCCACAGAGTACCACTAGGATACAAGCCTAGAGCCTTCAGACAAGCCATGTAGAAAATAATGAATGCTTGAAAACCAAAAGTGATTATCTAACTTGAAACCCTCTCCTGGCCCCCTACTGGACTCTTTTCTCATTCTGTAATCTGTTCCGTTCTCCTGTGGAAACTGCCTTCATACTCTACCTAGGCTTAATTTCCCTGAGACACCACTTCTGGTTCATGGGGATCACTGGGGAGCTGGTCTGCAATCTGGTGCCCTGAAGCAAGGGCCTCCACCTCTGCTGCAGCCCTATAATTCCTCTCTGGGGTCAATTACAGGCCTTATCAGAAACCTGCAGTCAGGCCTAATCTCCTAAAACTCAAGCCTAACCAGTCATGCCTTAAAATTCTGGGCCTCAGAAGAGAGCAGTGGAGACAAAGACAAATAGCAAAGCCAAGGAGGCCTGATTTAGATAGCCTGAGAAGTTGGCTCATCCTTCCCACAAGTTTACCAAGCATCTTACTGTTCACTATTTTCTTCTCACCTCTTGGTAAGAACACAGTCTGCCTGGAAGGCAAAGGAGAGTAACAAGAGAATATTTGGCAGAGAATGTAGCTTACATAGTCCGAATGTTTAAGTGAAAGCTGAGAGGTAACAAAAGGAAAAATAGTCATCATTCATGATTTTATTTTTCCTGAAAACATTCTTTCTGTGGAGGGTTACATTTACAAAAGTAACAAATCAGAAGTTGGGACCTATCTCCCAGTTTTGACACTATCATTTAACACCCAAAGAAAGTCTATCACACATGTCTTTTCTAGTATCCTCAATTTCTTTATTGGAATATAGGGGGAAAAAGTCCTTGATCACTCCAAAGTAGTGGTGAATTTTTAATACAAGTAATATATCACAGATCTCTATACAAGCACTTCAGACATGGGAGTTAGGCTAATGTATGTAGCATGCACAGTCTGAATATATATCAGTATTATCCTAACATACCTGATTTTAATTACTTAATACCTCAGCTCTTCTAATTTGGAGTAGAGAAAATGTGACCACTTCTATGCACGTCATATGCTCACGTAACGCCTCACACATGTTAGGGATTCAATGAACTAGAGGGCATGAATGTGTGAATGAAGTCTTCTTGGCTTGGAGGAAGAGAAGGGTAACTCTTTGTGGTCTTTCAATCAGTATCAATGAACATATTTAAGTGAGAAAAGCTTCCTAAAGAATTTAACCTTGAACGTAGTAAGCACTGGACAAGTAAGTAGCAGTTATTATTTATGACAGTTTCTGTGATTTTTGAAGTTATTCTTCACACTTTGTTCCTCACTGCTTCCAAACATCTGGTACTTTTTCCCACACTCACTTTGTTAGAGTATTTGGACATATTAGAAACTCCTCAGACCATAATTCAACCTTTTCTAATATTTTCAACATTAAATCATTCCCATGACATGAACATCCAATGGTAATGTTCCAGAGCTGTTGACTGATCACAGAAATGATGGTACTGAAGGAATCCTTGAAAAACATTTGAGTAATTGATGCTTCTATAGAGAGGAAATAAAAAAAGAAAGTAACTAATATTTCAAGCTCTGCAAAGTAGAAATTGGATTGAGTTACGCCAATCGTGTAATGAATAAGATATGAAAATTACTTAGTGATGGATGAAAATGCTGTGATGTCCCTTTAGCAGTTTATGGTGTTAATGCTCTCCTCTGTATCATCCTAGCAAGCTCAGATGTACATAATATAGTTTGGGGAGAGAAATGTCTTATATATGTTATATAATGACAGATTAATTTACTTCGTTAATGCTTTCAAGACATACTTGATTGGGAAATGACATACAAAGTGACAGGGAGTGAACTCCCAAGTGTCACTGATATCAATGGTACAACAACCTCTCCTTGATTTTATTCTTGGCAATAAGAGTCAAGTGACTACACATTAGGATTAAATTTTCTGATTTTATCCTACTTTAATGATTATACTCATAACCTATACATGATACTGTTTTACATAAGCCAATTTATTTTATTCTTAGCCCTGATCAATAATGAGTACTGAAGGTTATACTTTATTTCCAGTAAACTATTGTTATTTCAAAAAGGGACACATCTATGTAATGTTGAAATTCTCAAGTCACCAACCTAGGCTATCATAATATGTTTGACCAATCAACAGTTGAGGAATATTCATTTTATTATGAATATAAGAAGCACCAATACCTCTTATCTCCTCATAGTTTGAAATAATTGTTCCATTTTCTAAATTCTGGTAACATTCTATCTCTGCCCTTCTGGTAACATTTACATTATTTATACATTGAAATATAATGATTAATGCTTAGATATTCTATCTCTCAGTGGATTTTGTCCTCCTTAATGTGTTTAATACATGGATTTATACCCCTTGTAGAGCCAAACTCTATTAAAAATACAGAGGTGGTCAATAGAGACTGCACAGAGTAAAGTTATTTTTTACATGTCCCCCCCCCAACTGTGCTGTAATTATAATTCACCAAAAAAAAAAAATAATAATGCCCACAAGATTCCAGGAAAGCTTTTGACCTGAACAGTGAACAAAATTCTCCAGCTAATGAAAAATAACAACAATAAAAATGATATATAAAGAACTCCTACAAATCAATAACAATAATAAAATCCAATTAAAAATGGGCAGAGAATTGAATAGACATTTTTCCAAAGAAAAAATCCAAATGACCAGCATGTGCATGAAAAGATACTCAACATCATGAATCATCAGAGAAGTGCAAATCAAAACCACATGCCTGTTACAATGGCTACCATCAAGAAGACAAGTGTTAGGGGGTGCCTGGGTGGTTCAGTCAGTTAAGCGTCCAGCTTCAGCTCAGGTCATGATCTCATGGTTTGTGGGTTTGAGCCTTGTGTTGGACAGCTAGCTTAGAGCCTGGAGTCTGCTCCAGATTCTGTGTCTCCCTCTCTCTCTGATCCTCCCCTGCTCACACTGTCTCTCTCTTTCTCTCAAAAATAAAATTAAAAAAAAAAACATTAAAAAAAAAGAAGACAAGTGTTAGTGAGGACATGGAGAAAAGGGAACTTTTGTGCACTGTTGGTAAAAATGTAAATTGGTGTAGTCACTGTGGAAAACAGTATGGACGTTCCTCAAAAAATTAAAAATAGAACTACCATAGGATCCAGCAATCACACTTTTGGGTATATATCCAAAGGAAATCAGAATAGGATATTAAAGAGATATGTATACTTTCAAACTTATTGCAGCATTATTCACAAGAGCCAAGAGATGGAAACAACCTAAGTGCCCACTAACAGATGAATGGATAAAGAATATGAGATATTATACATACATTTGTGTATATATATATATATGTACATATACACAATGCAATATTATTTAACCAGAACAAAAAAGTAAATCCTGCCATTTGTGATAACATGGATGAATCCTGAGGGCAT
>NC_043711.1:38114567-38157406 GCF_006229205.1 Suricata suricatta
GCAGCATTATTCACAAGAGCCAAGAGATGGAAACAACCTAAGTGCCCACTAACAGATGAATGGATAAAGAATATGAGATATTATACATACATTTGTGTATATATATATATATGTACATATACACAATGCAATATTATTTAACCAGAACAAAAAAGTAAATCCTGCCATTTGTGATAACATGGATGAATCCTGAGGGCATTATGGTTAGTGACATAAACTAGAGAGACAAATATTGTGTTCTATCATTTAATGTAACATCTAAAAAAGTCACACTCATAGAAACAGAGGATGGAATGGTAGTTACTGGAGTCTGGTGTTGGGAGAATTGGTGAGAACTTATTAAAGAGGACAAACTAGTAACAAAAAGATGAATAAATCCTGAAGATCAAATGCACAGCATAGTAATTATAGTCAACAATGTACTATACACTTCAAAATTGCTGAGACCAGATAGTAAATGTTCTCACAACAAAAGAAGGAGTGATAATTATATGACATGATGGAGGTGTTAGCTAAAGCTATGGTCTTAATCATTTTGCAATATGAATGGATCATATTACATGTCATACACCTTCAACTTACACAATGTTATATGTCAATTCAGTCTCAGTAAGAAACAGAAAGGAAGGAAGGAAGGGAGGGAGGGAGGAAGGAAGGAAGGAAGGAAGGGAGGGAGGAAGCTGGAAAGGTACTGAAACTATACTGTGGAAGAAATCTAATGAGAGATCTTTAGCCTGCTTATTTTTTTAATGTTATAAAATCAAATTCATTTTTAATAAAATTTTTAATGTTTATTTTTGAGAGAGAGAGAGAGGCTCTGTCAGCACTAGCAGTAAGATCATGACCTGAGCCAAAGTCAGATGCTTAACTGATTGAGCCATCCAGGTGGTCCTACTTACACTCACTTAATATTGCAAATATAGGCTAGTATATACTACCTATTTCTAAGAGTATTTTTAATTAGTCACTACAGACACAAAGGGAAAAAATGTCTTGTGACATTTTATGTTCAGAGAACTAACTTTAAAAATATTTTTGGGGCCCAAGAACCTTAATTTATCAGTGGCTATGTCTGCTTAAGCTAACTCAAGGCAAGCACAAGTCATTTATCACTTACATAAGTCTCCAAATAAAATTTGAAGTGGTTCCACATCTAATATAAGTAAATAAATACACCATTTGATACTTTTCTCCATAGGACATAGAAGTAGGATTAAAAAATGTGCTTAAAATGTATCCAAAAAGTGATATTATTATAGATTATGAACAATTAAGGATGACAGCTTTATAAATAGAAAGATTTTCCTTCACATCAGAATATCACCAATCTCTCTTTTCACTAATCACTGAAATAAGGAAGTTCATGGCACCTTTATATCACAGTATGTCCCAAAATTGGAAATTGCCTTATATCTTCTATATATGGTTGCATATTTTTGGAAATGATACAGTAGAAAATACCATTTTCAGAGAAAGAGTTAAGACTCAATTATTTGGGGCACCTGGGTGGCTCAGTCGGTTAAGCCTCCGACTTCAGCTCAGGTCAGATCTCACGTCTGTGGGTTCAAACCCCGCGTCAGGCTCTGTGCTGACAGCTAGCTCAGAGCCTGGAGCCGAGCCTGCTTCTGGTTCTGTGTCTCCTTCTCTCTCTGCCCCTCCCCCTCTCATGCTCTGTCTCTCTCTGTATCAAAAATAAATAAAACATTAAAAAAAAGACTCAATTATTCTTGGACAACTTAAGTTTGGGAAAATTCACTTTGGAAACACTCTAGGGTAATAAAAGTATATTGATCCTCATTGGTAAAAATGCTGAGATCACATTTCGTCTTTATCAGAATGTGGCCAGTTATTTATCTCTAGGTAGCCAACTGTGGTCAGGGGGTCTGGGATTCTGTTAAGAAATGTGGGGCATTGTCCTTTCTCATACATAGCAAAGGCTAAGTCAAATGGAACTTAGTTAGATTGGGGTACTCAAATATTGGAAATTACCCTCTTGAGGCATAAGACACCTAACTTAGAGTGATTTGCCCAGTAGACTTCCACAGACACAATCTTCCTGTTAGAAATAAAACCCTTGACAAAAATGACCAAAACTGGTCAAATTTCATCTGATAGAGTGCTTCCCCACATGTTACCCTAAGAGCATTCTTTGCAAGAAAGATTTTCCCAAATGGTTCTGTGATTAATAGAAACCCATTATAGAGCAATAAAGTAATCAAATGTGTTATTTCTGGAGTCAGTCCCCTGAGTTTGAGACCCAGCTCTCACATTTTTAACCATGTGTATGTATTCAGACATATATCTTAACTGCTTTGTGCCTAATTTTTGTGCTATAAAATGTAGGTAACAACAGTATTTACCTCATAAGATTATTTCAAGGATTAAACTAGATAACATCTACAGGGTGTAGAACAGTAGTAGGCAGGAATAAAACAAATGTTAGCTACATGTAACCATAAAAATAAATTTGAGAAACGCTGCATACAATCTCTTCTGAACATTAGAGTGAACGTGAGCATATCAAAGCCTCTAGAAAGTACTCAATAAAATTTGTTCACCTCAGTATTTCCCAAACCTAAATAGTCATTTAATGACTTATTGAACTAATTTTTGACAGACTATTCGGGAAAAAACCATCTTGACAATTTTTACTGATGTTAAAACCAAGTTGAGTTGATGTGTGGTAGATTGATATACCTACCGTCTTTTCAGAAAGAAAACCATTCTCACTTTAAGCATGTAATGACTGGATCACTTTGGAAGAGAATTGTATGACAAAATGCAGATTCCAGGGGAAGCTGTATGAACGCAGAAAGAAAAAACCCAAAAGGCGGAACTTGAAGCACTCTTCAGAAGCCAATTATATCCCAATTCAGAGGATATTTGCCACTTAATACTTGAATGACCCATTAGTTTATAGCTGTGTTGTAGCCTTAATCAATTACTTGTCTACACATTACAACAAGAGAAAGGTTGATCACCTTGCCTTCAACAATAAAACATGGGAAAACTCAGACTTCAACTTCACTTAAGACAGGTATCTGGCATCTAAGAACAAACTCAAGTATAACTAATGGAACACTCAGTAGTTACAGGAGTCTCATGTTATTTCTAGTCCTCAATAAAATCTTCAAGTGGGCATTATCATCCTTATTTTACACATAAAGTAATTAAAGCCAAAAAAGCAACTGAGTTACACAACTAGGAATCTAGTAATAACTAAGCCTGTGTTTGGAACCAGATCTGTGAGATTTCAAAGGTAGTGCTCATTTTCTACACTTTGTTGGTCTTCAATACAATGGCTACATTTTAAAAATTATCTTTTAGCTATATTGTTGTCTGTTCTGCTATGACATTGAGTCAGAAACCCCTTAAGGCAATGAAATTTTATAGGCTTTTTTTGGAGAAGATCCTAAGAAAGCAAATCCCTATGAACAAGTAATCTTGCATGAGAATGGTTAGAAAACCAGATAAGACTACCAAGACATCTTTTAAATGCTTAATGCAGAGAAGTTGAATTTCTTAGGAATCTGTAATAGGGGTAAAAAAGAAAAAAAAAAAAAAGAGGAAAAAAAAATGGGCTACCTACCGAGTTTGGAAGCTAACAACTGGCCTAAGACCTCAAAATTGTAGGGGGTTTTGGTTCTCCAACAAAACCCAATTCTTTTTGGAAAGTTTCTTCCTCAAGGTAGGTGGCTGGAGCTTAATATTTTTTCACATATGTTTCATATATATAAGTTAATGGCAAGGCTGGATTAGCTACATGGAATTATGCCTTACTAACAATATTTTAAGAAATACATCTGTTCCAAAGCTAGATGAGGGCCAGCTGCTCAGTGGAGAAAAAGAACCTGTTGATTCTGCCATCATCAGAGACCATGACTTAGAGAAATGACATTGACAACAATCAAAAAAAGGTTAATTCAGTGTTGTGTTAAGACAAATAGCAAGAAAATAAAAAAAGAGTTTGCAATCCTTCTATTTCCAAATAATGTTAATAGACAGACTTAAATCCCAAATGTGTCCAGGATGGGCTGGATGGATTTACAGCCTAAATGCACCTAATGATTAGAGATAAATCTGGCATCATTTATATAGTGCCTATGGGGAGAAGTTCAATATTTCTCCCTTTAATATTTGTTGTAATTTATGCTAACAGCTGTCAGTAGACTTACTCAATAATTGGGCTATAACATTAATGAACTGGTGTTGATTTACTATGATATCTGAGACATGGCTGTTGAGAGAAGTATGGAGTCAGAAATCATATACCAATAGCAGTAGCCTAAAGTGCATAAATAACTCAAAGATACAATATAAATTTGAGAAATTAATTTGAGACAAATTTGAGAGATGTACTGAATGGAGGAATCAAGGAGATGCAGCCAGCTGGAGGCACTGAAACCCATCACTTTCAAAGGGCCAATACAGATACAGCTTGGTTCAGAGAGAGGTGACACTTCAACAAAAGCAAACCAATATTTTGGGGTTGGTTCAAACCAGCATTCCAGAACTAGAATGGCTCAGTGGACAATGGAGGCAGTTAAAAAATGTCCTCAAGTGCCTGGCTCTGTACAATGCCATTCACAATATCAGCTTTCTCCTGAGGATGGTGCCATTCATGAGAGTAAGATGATGTCCAGCAGTGACAGTGTTTGTTTACTTACTGCAGTAGGAGGGAATAGGTTACTTCCCATAACCTAAAACAAAAGCCCTGAACTTCCTGCAGATTGAATCAGCTATGATCCCATCCCAGGGACCAGAGGAATAACATGCTCTGAATAAAACATAGGCTTTAGCTATCTGATCCAATAACTATAACAAGGGAGTATTATTATTCTGATTAGTTTTGACCAATCAGGTTTCACCTCTGTGACAGAGAGTGGGTTCAACCTCATCAAAAACATGTTCATTTCAGACAATATATTTTGTAACATCAGAGATGTCACTTCTTTTATTCCCCAAGACTCAGGAACACATATTTGATAAAATATAAAGAAGGAAGTGGTGAGGTGGGAGATACTAACTACACAGATGTAATTAACATCTAAATGACAGTTTCCAATGTAGAACATTTTTTGTCTGAATAATGTTATTTTCATTCATTCATTTATACATGTATACATGGAATTATAGGGTTAAACACATGCAGGTATCTTAAATGTCTTAAGAAATATTCTTGTAAACTTTTCAAGGGCCTCCTAGTTGATTTTATAAATTAATAATGAAAGACTTCACCTTTAAAACACAAACAAAATAAACTTGGATATTCTACATTCGGGGGGAAATCACTTGAATCAAAGAGAGATATCTGTTGAAATTAATTTATGACTATAATCTGGTATTACCAAGTAGCCCATTGGAGACACTTAAGGAAGATTTCATATATAATTCACCTCAATGCATTATTATTACACACCAGTGTGATTGAATAATGATTATCTTTTCTCTATATATTTTGATATATGATATGGGAATTCAGAACCAATTAAGAATGATTACTTTCTTCTTAAATTTTCTCAGTTTCTCAATATTGTCCCTATGTGAAGCTGTCATATGGTTAAATTGGTCAAATTAAGAGTTTAAAAAGGCTATGATGGAGCTAGATCTTACCCAACCGTGGAAACAAGCACCTAGGGGCAACATTTCAGAGCTGTTTAGCCTGACTAACCTCTGGGAGTAGCTACCCAAATATTAACCAATTCTAGTGGGAGTGAAATCCATATTGAACATCAAGTCACAACAAGTGAGAAATACAGCATCTTGCTCTATCGTTGAATACAAAGTGTGGACAAAATAAAAACAAAAACAAAAGCAAATCATGGCAAAATAAAGTAAAGCAACATGCCTAGCAGAATTTACAGGGAGCTACAAAGGATCTTAAAATAATTGTCTTTATTGTGCAATTTATTTTGAACTTTGTTAGGTTTTACTCAAGAAGCTTTGGCTTAGTCATTATGATGAATAATGAATTCCACTTTCTTTTATTCAGCATATATTTGAAGCACTGTGTCAGGTACTGAGGAAGTGATAATAAACAAAAAAATTAGTTGATTAAGCACACTTAGTATTTATTTTAAGAGATAATCCCTAAGCAACATCACAAACATATTACCAATTGCAAGAAGTGGTTTTAAAGAAAAGCTGAAGATATAAGATAGTCTAATATAATATAATTTAGACTGGTGAGGGTTTAAATAACACTTAGAAAGTATGAAATTTAAGCTGAATAAATAATAGTCATCCCAACTTAAGAGCTGGGATGAAAAGTAATCAACAGATTACTTTTTTCCCCATCAGTTCTTAGATGGGAAATAGATTTAGTCATTTAATTAAGGGCATGCCATCATTCAGACAAGTTGAGTTTATTCCTGATGTGTTATCTTCTGACAATCTCTCTTCATTTTATTCCAGAAGTTATATCAACTAGTATTCTAAATAACTGATCAAGGTATTTTAAGTTAAGAAAAGACTTCACTTGCAAAATTTGGAGTATTACAATTAGATTAGATGAGGAAAGTAAGTAGGTACTCTGATGAGCTTACAATACAAAGCTCTGATGAGCTTTCAATATGAAGGTATGATTTATTAATCATAAATACACTTATGATTAATCTCAAATCTATAGAGTACATATCTTTAAAAAAAAATTTCTAACTCTGTCCACTGAAAATGCCCAGAATCAATGGCCCAATTAGTAGTAAAACTCAAACACTGGAGTATGGTCTCTACCATTTCCTGTAAGACACTAGGGAATTTACGAGAAATAGTTGGGTTAGAAAATGTATGAGATAGGCCTGGAGCATACTGTTAAACCAGAAACCAAGGAATTCATCAAAATTACTGAGGTCATGCCAAAGAACTTAGGATCTAACAAAGAGATTTGCTATGGCCAAAGATGGGAAATTGAAACATAAATAAGAATAACAGCAATGACTGAAACATGTCAAGTATTTTATGATCCTTGAATTTGAATGAATAAAACAAAGACAAAAAATTGTTTTTCCTTTTTAGAGAAGAATGGTAGTAAGCTAACTCATTTTTTAAAAACGTAATAAATAAATAAATGTGAGTGGCGAAGTAGGGGCATGAATCAAATATTTACCCACTGTACATATATGAATGATATCCTAGAATAGCCAAATACTTAATCAAGAGATACTTCTCTTTATAGACTGGAAGAGGCTTGGCATCCAGAGCTTTGGGACTATATGTGGCTATAATAATTACGGCATTATAATAATTATGCCAAAGAATTGTTGACTATACTAAGTATTTTGCATCTCACTCAAATATCATAAAACTTTATCACCATCACAGGTATTATTTTTATTATAAAAAAGAAGGTTCTCATCTACAGAATGTGTAATATATATGTGAAGTACTTGAATTATGAATTAAGTCCTTAAACCCAAGTCATCTAACTCAATGGTCTGCTTTCTTAACCATCTTTAACAGTGATGTTGCAACCAAGTTCAAAAGGCTATACAATAATGAGAAGGAGCATCTAATATATTCTTCGGAGATAAAAGGAAGTTTCCAAAAGAAGTGATATCTAAGTGAGAAATAATGGACAGCAGTATTTATTTACAAATGAGTGGAGTGAAGCAGATCATGGCAGTAACATTCCAGGCAAAAGAAGCACTTAGAATTAAGGCCTGCAGGCTTGAAAAAAGATGATGTATCCATTAGTTATCAATATGTAACAAACCACTCTAAAATTCAAGGCATTTATTTCTCATGCATATACAGAGTTCATTTCATTATGACTATGTAATGCTGACATTGGCAAGGGTTGTTCCTGTGTCTGTGGATGAACTGGGACCTCTGCTTTATAGATTTCTGGCCATCCACCTGGGACCATGTCTTCCTCTTGACAAAGGCAGATGAGTAAGAGTGCAGGCAGAAGCAAGCAAGTTCTCTTGAAAACTAAAGATAGAAGTAGTATGCTGGCATCTCTGCTCATTCTGTTGGCCAGAGGTAGCCAGAAGACCAAACTCAGTGCTGTAGAGTCACACTCAATCAATAGTGAGAGGATGTGGATAAAGAAAAGAGTGAATAATGGGGGCCATCACTGATATAAATATAGCACACATAGGTATGAGCTGCAGATGGCACATAATAACTGTCAGCAGAGATCTTTAAGGTCTTAGAAGCAAAACAACTCTAGAATTTACCCTAAAGTCTATATTAGTTGCATTTGTAGGGAAACCTAATTGAGTATATGAATGCTACTGATTGAAGGGGCTTCCTGTTCATAATCTCTAGAATTCTGCTTTACTCCTTCATCCTTCAGTATTATTTTGAAGGGCAATTTCTTGTTTCTAAGTTCTCCAGGAATGAAAGTGTTTCTGTGAACACTACCACAAACACACTTGATTGATACTGCTAATCAGCATGTTGGTCCTCCATTTTTACTAACTCTCCATGTGTACCACATTGATGAGAAGAGAATACAGCATTACCCATTCCAATAGTGTATCTAGAATCCCCTAAACCAGAAACTGTCAGACTCCTTTCATACAGCCGGGTCCCCCTACCTCACACCATGCTTTGAAAATGGCAATGCACCCACTCTTTTTAATGGCTTTGCTTTAGGAAGATATCTCCGGTGTCTCAACTACAATGCTTACGAGGTGCTGTACTCATATGTGGTAGGTTTGCTTTCTCTCTAGCTGTCACAAAGGAAACCAGTTTACAGAGAACGGTAATAGTTCAAAACTTTGAATGAGAAAGAAGGATCCAATTGAGTATCATTTTCTCAGAGAAAACAGATTTTTTCCCAAGTCAGAGCCAGGCATTGAAACCTGGAATTTCTAAAGCAGTCTTTCCAAGCAGGACACATGGTTGAAACTGACTGACTGATTGACTGATTTTCAAATTACTTCCCTTAATGATCTTTAAATATTCACATTTGAATATAATTACTTCTCAAAAATCACACTACTCTGTGTGATAACTGATAGCTATCATCCTCCAAAGTTAGTGCAAGTATACCTCACCATTGCAATATAGTGAGTATTGCAATAAAGCAAGTCAAAAGAATCTTTTGGTTTCCCAGTGAATGAAGAAGTTATGTTTACATCATATTGTATTACACTAAGTGTGAAGTAGCAATATGTCTAAAAAATGTGCATACTTTACTAAAAAATACTTTATTGCTAAAAAATTCAAAGTATCATCTAAGTGTTCATCAGTTGTAATTTTTTTTTTTCTAGTGGAGAGTGTTGCTTCAGTTCTGATAGCTGCTGACTGATCAGGGTGGTGGTTGCTGAGGCTGCGGTGGTGGTGGCTATTCCTTTTTTTTTTTTTTTAATTTTTTTTATGGTTTTATTTATTTATTTTTTTTTTTGGAGAGACAGAGACAGTGCGAGCAGGGGAGGGTTAGAGAGAGAGGGAGATACAGAATCCGAAGCAGGCTCTAGGCTCTGAGCTAGCTGTCAGCACAGAGCCCGATGCAAGACTCGAACCCACAAACCATGAGATCATGACCTGAGCTGAAGCCGGACACTCAACCGACTGAGCCACCCAGGCGCCCCTATTTCTTAAGGCAACAATGAGGTCTGACACATGACTTCCTTTCATAAGTGGTCTCTCTGTAAAATGTGATGCTGTTTGATAGCATTTTTCCCACAGAACTTTCTTCAAAATTGGAGTCAATCCTCTCAAAACCTGCTTCTGCTTTATCAACTATTTTATGTAATATTCTAAATCCTTTGGTGTCATTTCAACAATCTTCACAGCAACTTCACTTAGATGGACTAGATTCCATCTCAGGAAACAACTCCCTTTGCTTATCCATAAAAAACAACTCTTCATCTGGTCAAGTTTTATTATGAGACTGCAGCAATTCAATCCTGTCTCCAGGGTCCACTTTTGATTCTAGTTCTCTTGCTATTTCCACCACATCTGCAGTTACTTCTCCACTGAAGTCTTCGACCCATCAAAGTCGTTCATGAGGGTTGAGATCAGCTTCTCCCAAACTCCCCTCCATGTTGATACTTTTACTTCTTCCCATGAATCATGAATGTTCTTAATAGCATCAACTGTAGTAAATTCTTTCCAGAAAGCTTTCAATTGACTTTTCCCAGATCCATCAGAGAAATTACTATCCATGGCAGCTATAACCGTACAAAATGTGTTTCTAGGGGCACCTGGGTGGCTCAGTTAATTAAGCATCCAACTCTTTATTTTGGCTCAGGTCATGATCTCACCATTTCTGAGATTGAGCCCCACTTTGGGCTCTTTGCTGACAGTGAAGAGGCTGCTTAGGATTCTCTCTCTCTCTATTTCTCTCCCCGTGCTACTCCCTTTCTAAATAAATACATTATTTAAACAAACAAAACAAAAATGTATTTCTTAAATTATAAGACTTGAAAGTCAAAGAACTCTTTGATCCATGGATTACAGAATGAATATTGTGTTTGCAGGCATAAAAACAAGAGTAATCTTGTTGTGCATCTCCAGCAGAACTCCTGGGTGACCATGTGCATTGTCAATGAGTGGAAATATTTGCAAAGGGGTCTTTTTTTCGGAGCAACAGATCTCAATTTGCTTAAAATATTCAGCAAACGATGTTGTAAACAGGTGTGCTATCATCCAAGTTTTGTTATTCCATTTATAGAGCATAGGCAGAATAGACTTGGCATAATTCTCAAGAGCCCTAGGATTTTCAGAATAGTAAGTGATCACTGGTTTTAACTTCAAGTCACCGGATGCATTAGCCCAAAGGAGAGCCAGCCTGTTCTTTGAAGCTTTGAAGCCAAGCACTGACCTTTCTCTCACTGTGAAAGTCCTAGATGGTATATTTTTACAATAGAAGCATGTTTTGTCTACATTGAAAATCTGTTTAGTGTAGCCACCTCCATTAATGATCTTAGCTGGATCTTCTGGATAACTTTCTATAGCTTTTATACAAGCACTTGCTGCTTCACCTTGTACTTTCTTCTTATAGAGAAGCCTTCTTTCCTCAAACCTTATGAAACAACTTCTGCTAGCTTCAAATTCTTCTTCTACAGCTACCTTACCTTTCTCAGTCTTCACAAAGTTGAAGAGAGTCAGAGTCTTGCTCTGAATTGGGCTTTGGCTTAAGGGAATGTTGTGACTGGTCTAATCTTCTATCCAGACCACTGACACTTTCTCCATATCAGCAATAAGGCTGTTTCCCTTTCTTATCATTCATATGTTCACTGGAGTAGCACTTTTAATTTCCTTCAGGAATTTTTCCTTTCCATTTATAACTTGGCTATTTGTTACAAAAGGCTTAGCTTTCAGCCTATCTTGGTTTTTGGCAAGGCCTCCTCACTAAGCTAAGTCATTTCCAGTTTCTAGTTATTTATTTGTTTCATATTTTTATTTAAATTCTACTTATTTAACATATAGTGTAATATTGGCTTCATAGGTAGAATTTAGTGATTCATCAGTTACATATAACACCCAATGCTCATCATAACAAGTGCCACCCTTAATACCCACACCCATTGAGTCCATTCCCCACACACCTCTATCAACTCTGTTCTCTGTAGTTAACAGTCTCTTATGGTTTCCTTCCCTCTGTTTATTTTTTCCCTCCTTCCCTTATGTTCATCCATTTTGTTTCTTAATTTCCACATAAGAATGAAATCATATGGTATTTGTCTTTCTCTGACTTATTTTGTGTAGTGTAATACTCTCTACCTCCATTCACATCATTGCAAGTGGTGAAATTTCATTCTTTTTGATAGCTGAGTAATATCCCACTGCATCTGTATACCACATCTTCTTTACTCATTCATCAGATGATGGACATTTTGGCACTTTCCATAGTTTGGCTATCGTTAATAATGCTTCTAGCTTTTGATTTAAAATAAGAGATGTGTGACTCTTCCTTTCACTAGACCACTTAGAAGCCATTTTAGGGTTAATAATTGGTTTAAATTTCAATATTGTATCTCAGGGAATAGGGAGGCCTGAGGAGAAGGAAAGAGATGGCTTGTTGGTGGAGCAGTCAGAACACATACAACATTTATTGATTAAGTACATCGTCTCACATGGGACTTGTTTGAGGTGTCCCAAACAATTAAAATAGTAACGACAAAGATCACTGATCCCAGATTACCATACCACAAATAATAATAATAATAATAATAATAATAATAATAATTGGAAACATTTTGAGGATTACCAAAATGTGACACAGAGACACAGAGTAAGCAAATACTGTTGGAAAAATGGTTTGATGCCGGGTTGCCACAAACCTTCAATTTGTAAAAACAACCACAACAACAACAAAAAAACCCACAATCCCCATGAAGCACAATGAAGAATATAGTAAAATGAAGTATTCCTGCATATGTATGTATACACACACACACACACACACACACACACACACACACACAACCAATCCATGAATTTAAATATATTTAATATATTTTGATCTATTAAATTATTATTCTTTATTGAGATATTATTAATGTTCTCATCTTTGGCCTGTGGGAGCCACTACACACAGGCTCTGGAGTCCACTTGACATGGCTCTAACACTTTTCCATAGCTTCCTCTTTCATCTTTTACATTTTCTGCCTGAGATCTGGAATCAGTTACTTCCCCAAGAATTCTTGGTGTCTTATTGTGAGAAATGTTGTTGGAAAAACCAGTCTGTACTCAAATGTTACTTGTGAGGCCAAAGTTTGAGATATTTTTCAGAACCAGAAAAGAATACATACACACACACACACACACACACACACACACACACACACACACACAGAGTTATATAAAATGAAGGTATGTGCTATTGTAACATATATGACTACAGTTGAGCCTTGAACAAGATGGATCTGAACCTCACAGGTCTACTTATACACATGTTTTTTGATACAGTACAATTCTGTAAATATATTGTCTCTTTATGATTTTCTTTTTTGTAATGTTTTTATTTATTTTTTGAGAGAAAGAGGAGGCAGAGGTGCAGAGAGAGAGGGACAGAGCTTGACAGACTTTCTGTTCTTCATATTGACCCTTGATATGTTATCAGCACAGAACCTGATGTGGGGTTCAAACTCATGAACTGCCTGATCATGACCTGAGCAGAAGTTGGATATTCTAATAACTGAGCCACTCAGGTCCCCTTCCTTATGATTTTCTTAATGTTATCTTTTCTCTAGCTTATTTAATTATAACAATACAGTATATAATATATATAACATACAAAATATGTGTTAATCAACTATTTATATTATCAGTAATGCTTCAAGTCAACAGTAGGTTATTAATAGTTGAGTTTTGGGAGAATAAAAAATGATACACTGATTTTCAGCTGTGCAGGGTTGGTGCAGGGTTAACCCCTCTGTTTTTCAGGGGTCAACTGTATATATACATATGCATATATATATATATATATATATATATATATACACACACACACAATTATGTCTTCTATATTATGTTAATATAGAAGATTTATTTTAAGTTAAAATATATCTTGAGTTCATATAATTCTCCTTTTAAATATAATTTGTAAAATTGGCTTCCATACAATACCCAGTGCTCTTCCCAACTAGTATCCTTTTCAATCCCCATCACCCACTTTCCCCTCTCCCCACCCCCATCAACCCTCAGTTTATTCTCTGTATTCAAGTGTCTCTTATGGTTTGCCTCCCTACCTCTCTGTTTGTAACTTGTTTTTCCTAATTCTTCTTCTTAAAACACAAAGTTATGGGACTTTATGTTAATATCTTGCATTGTATCTCCTTTCTTTTACAGTGATAAATGTGGACAATAATATAGGTGGATACAGAGAATGATAGAAGTAGAATATTTCATAATGACTCATTTGCTTGTTCCATATTATACACAGAACTATTTTAGAATATGATGCTAATATTACTGCCACCAGTCACATTCCTTAAAAAAATTAAAATATTTTGCACATATATTCCCCAATCTCTTCCTCATCTATTTGTTGTTTGTCATATATACATTGAGCATAAAGTTACTTCTCTGGTGACTTTAGAAAAACAGACACATTTAGAAAAATTCTGATTTTTGTTATTGTTTCCTGTCTTGCATCATTTCCTTAATAGCTTTTGCTTCATTATTAAGTAAAATGTTGCACTTACAATCTCTCTGTGGAAAACTATTTCTGGCATGTTTGATTATTAATTATTTTGCTCCCTATTATCTTTTTTCTTATGATTACTTGGTATGCCATTTGACTTCAAAATATTTTCTACTGAAGAGTTTTATGCAAATTTGTTAACTTGAACTTTTAAAGGAAGCATGGCTCAGAGTATGGTTTCTAACTTCACAAAGCTTGCTCATCCATTCTATGTTCAAAAATATGGCAGCTCACAATGGGATTTACTGGCTCTGTTCCATCCTTACTTTGATCTAGACCTTCTCTGTCCTTTTCTCTACTCTGCCTGTCCTCTTCAACTTAGATTCCACACATAGGAGCTTTTCCTCAGTTTGAGGTCCTATTCCAGAAGGGAGCCCTGGAAGGTAAGTTTGGAGAATCCATGGGAGCTCACCATGCTTTGAGACTTTCTGTTCTTCATATGAGCCTACTACACAGAAGACAAATCCCTGTCAGTGCCACCTGCTTTTCACAGGTTGGCCTTCCTTTGTGCCAGCTGGCTCTCTGGGATTTCTCCATCCCCAGGGTTTTCATGACCATCAGACACTGCCCTGCTTCCCTCTACCACATCATGACCTGTAGGTCCTATGACTACTGATGGTCGTATTCACCAGCATATTATTATGGAATGCATGGGATACTTTTTGCCTGGTTTTGTTGCAAATGCTGTCATGGTTTTTGGTTTTGCTATTTATTGGCATTTTCCATTTTTATGTGGGTATTTAGAGAGCTTCAAAACTGAAGCCACCTTTGTTACCATTTCTCTGGAAATCCTGCTCATTGGTTTCTGAAAGAATTAAACTTGTTTGAAAAGAACTCTAAAATGTGCATATGTGAAAATAATTACTTAGAAATGACAGGGGGAAAAAATTCCTTTCTTCAGAGACCCATATTATAAATTTCCTTGAGTGAAATTTACAAATAGTTGTAATTTTTAAAAATCTCTAGAGAGACATTACTTAAATTTCTACTGATTACATAAGTACAATATGATTTTCTCCAAGATAATTCAATCAGTGATATCCACAAAATTATGTGATGTAGTGACATATCTAGAAACTATTCCTCATATGAGTGATCACATTTTCTTCACTGTGAAAAGAAATTACAGGCAAGTTTCAGAATAACCTTTTCACGTTCTCCCAGTCATAAAGTTCTGCTCCTAATAAAAAAGTTTTTTACACACTGGCCATTCTCTTTTGCTTCCTAATCCCTTCAGAGCTTTTTGTTTGGTTGTGTGGTTATGTGTTTGTTTACCAGGCCTAGTACAGAATGGTTTTATTAAGTGAAATCTGAATCCAGTTCCACATTATACAGTAATTTGCACACTTTCAGCAAATCTGACAGAAAGTAAAATGTTGGTATACAAATGGAGCTGACTTATTAAGCCAAATATCAACTTATACTTCTGTAAAACAGAGATTACAAAAAAACAGATATAATAGTCATGGGACTTCTGACCAGAAACAATGAAATAATGGGTGTGACAATTGTGTAAAATATTAAGTACTCGATATAAATGCTAGTAATTTCTGTGAGTAGTACTATCCCACCTAATAATGGAACTTCATGTACTTCATGTTTACACTTAACTGTTTTTTGAAAGACTGCTTTTCATATATATGCTGTCATTTCTTCTGTGGTACCTACTGATTCAAAACAGGACATTTTTAATTTATCTTTTCCTAAACATGTGCCTTTAGGTTTCTGCGGAAACTTCTGGAAGGAATTCTGGAAGCTTTAGAAATGTCAAAGTTATCACAGCATAGGGATATGAGGACATTTTACATTTTGCCAATGTCATCACAAGAAGTCAACAGTCACAGCTGTAGCTGCAATTTAAGTAGAATTCTTTTGCTATACTTTTCTGTGAAATCTCAATCTGCCCACTATTTTCTATTTTCTGCTGGAGTGTAAATACAGGTCAAATGACTTTCTTTGACATATGTTGAGTTCTGTTCCAGTCCTCTTATATTCTGCTCCTGTTCGCCTCGTCTAATCAGTGATCCACACACACTCCGCCTCTTTGTACATCTCAGAAAAGACCTTTCTTCCAGCTGCTATACAAATATTGCCAAGTTGTTCTAATGTAAAGACAGATTCCATAAGAAGAATTTCTGGGTAAGTTATCACACAGTTTCAGGACTGAGAAGCGGAAGAAAAAGCCATTAAGGGTTGAGGATTTGAGCAGTGAAGATACAAGCCCTCAAGGCCTGTGCATACTTTTATGAGATGAGTTAGACAGCGATTTCTCCTCTGTAGCTTTGTTGGAGGGAACTGTTCAAAGGAAACACCCTTCTGGTTTGGTTCAGCATGGCAGATCAGAATGGCACAAAAGCGTTCCTTCTTTTAAACTCAGGTTCATAAACTCATAAAAAAGGAATCTAATGGATCATTTGCCCTTCATCATGTCTCCAGTAAAATTAAATTTCCCAATTAGAACTCTTAGGGGTTTGTTATCAGTAGTGCTTGAGAGAATGATGAAGCTAACCCCCCACTATGCCACTCCCTTTACTTTTCCTGAATGAAAGGAATGTAGGTTGGATTATGTCACATAAAAAGACAATTTGAACAAAGTAATCTTGTTTTTTATATGCCAACAAGCATTGAACTGAATTCTTTCCCATCTATGAAACAAGACTTATGTGAGAAAAAAAGTAGTTGCTATGAGGTTTTAAAATATGAAGATCAGCATTCAGTATATTACTGCAAGTATTTAAACAGTTTATCACTAACTGCAACTTCATGGAGCAAATGTTACCATGCTCTTTCAATAAAGTGCAAGGGATCACAGCAAATTTCTTCCATTTTAACCAATGTGATACCATCATTTTTCTAGAAGAATTACATTAAATTCTCGTACAAAGCAGTTAGGCTTGTCCATGTCAAATCCTTTATCTCAAACAATAAAAGGAAGTTCTGTAAGATAAATATTCCTTAATTTTCTTCTTAAAATCGGAAACATAGCCCATGTATCATCTAGGGACTAGAATGTTTTCAATTGAGGTTTAAAGCAAACTACTCTGGTTGCTCATCTACTGTTGGGTAGGATCAACCCACATATCTGACACAATTGTGTACCAGGAACAAATTTCTTAAACAACCTCCAGGCACAGACCTTACAAACTTTCCTTTTGTACAACCTCTGTGGCTTACATTACAAATATGTCTCTAATCATTACTTCATTCCTCAAAAACAAAACATTACTATTCAGCTTTCATTCACTGTGTCACTTTTGTGTCTGGGTCACACATAAGCTTGGATAAGATCTCCCTTAAGAAATTTTTGTAGTGCTCACTTTCCCACACCAAAAAAAAAAAAAAAAAAGCATCCTCAGTAGAAAAAAGCTCATAGCTGTTAGACATAGATTTAAACTGTCTAAATGGCTTTGTGACTTGAAAGTGGGTCTTAAATCCTTAAGGCAATTTAAACCACTGGTGACAAAAAGCTCTAGTAGAGGAGGGCTTGCAATTCTGACCCCTGAAGGTGGACTCTTACCCAGAGACAGGATTTGTTTTGCCTTTGCAAAAGTTAAAATAGTTTTAAATGATTCAATTTTTGTAAAGCTTCAATAATTTTAGTTTTAATTACTTTATTAAATGTTAAAGTTTTATTTTCTACCTTCAAATACTGTATAGTTCAGTGGCTTTTTTTAAAAAAAGTTTATATATTTTGAGAGCAGGAGAGAGATAGAAGTAGAGCACAAGTTAGTAAGGGACAGAGAAAGAGGGAGAGAGGATCCCAAACAGGCTCCACACGGTCAGCTCAGAGCCCTAGGCAGGGTTCAGTTGCATGAACCATGAGATCATGACCTGAGCTGAAATTAAGAGCTGGATGTTCAACCACCTGAGCCACCCAGATGCCTCTCAAGGCTTTTAACATAGTTGCAGATGTGGGCAAACTTCACTACAACCGAATTTAGAATATGTTCACTATCCCCAAAAGAAACCTCACACTCTGTAGCTATCATCTCCAATCTCTCTATTCCCATAGCCCTATCAGTATTATATCTTCTATTCTTATAGGTTTGTCTACTGACAGTATTTTGTGTAAGTGGAATCATACAATATGTGGTCTTCTGTGACTGGTGCTTTCATATACCACACTATTTTCAAGGTTAACCCATGTTTTAACATATATTGATAAGCACTCTTTTTTTATTTAAATTTATACTTTTACCTTATATCTTTTCCCCTCAATTTTTCCTGTGAACAGACACACATGCATGCACATGCACGTGCATGTGCACACACACACACACACACACATTTCAACTTTTCAATTACAAGAGAGTACATTTTGGCTGATACATGCAATTATAAAATTAAATAATCAATTAATCTTTAACATTCTTACACAGATTGAAAGGCAATAAGCAGAGGGCAGGGGAATATAAATATTTTACTACCAATAACAAGTGGCATTAGGTGACAGAATGAGACAATTCTATGTTTTTAAAAAAATCTGCAAAGTGGATTGGAAGCCGTGTGCCCATGACTTCAGTTCTGTATCAATTCTGTAATGAGCTGCGTAGAGGGTTCAACTTGACAAACAAGAAGAGAATGTGCTCTTCAAGACTGACGTGAGTATCTCCCTCTATTAAATCATAAGATGCTTTCTTTTTGGCATCTCCAATCTAGCTGAACATTTTCAGTATGTCATAGTAAAACAAATAACATGCAAAATAGCTTTGATGTGGTGGGGGATTAGAGAAATGTTTTAATTGCTTACTTAAACCAGTTTTAAGTAATCACTAATACTTAGTTTTATTTGACTTAATTCAAAAGACTGTTTGCAAAGTAAATAAAGAACTGCCAACATTTTTTTCCCAGAAACTGAAAACTAGTTTGATGGTACTGATAAAAACAAAACAAAACACAAAACTTCATTATCATCACAGATATTTCAGACCAATTAATATTTTAAAATAAATTATAAAAAATAGGGAAAATTAACAGAGTTTGCAAGACAAAAATTTTACTTTGAAATACAAAAAGCAAAGTATATTGTTTTTTGGTTTTTTTATTTTAATGAATAATAAAAGAAAAAAATACTAGTTCATATCCCTGGAGTCATGTTGCAAAGCATCTTCTTTCAAGTGTATGTTCTGTAATTTGAAGCCTGGCCACTTCTTGCTTCCCACAGATATCTGAGGCACACAGCCTCCCAGGGGTGTGGGTATGGCATCCACCTTACAGATGGAGAATTGCTTTCACTGTACACCTCGCCCCGCCCCCCAATATTACTGTAGGAGACACCAGAGAGCTTGGAAGTAGTCCATGCTTTACTGTTCTTGTGATACGGGGAAAATCCATTCCCCTGGTGGACTTTTGCTGGGGGATACTAGGAAGATTTTTTATGAAGCCAGTGGAAAGCACAGCTCTGGTAAAGGGACTATGTGGGTTTCAGATAAAGTTATTTACATAAAACCCAGGAAGGCTAGCTACCTATCAAACACACCTAACAGAGGATTCTGAAACTAAAGACCGATTTTTGGTCCAGTCCTTAGACGTGGAAAATGAGAAAACATTTTATGTACCAGCAACTTGACAATAGTCAAACATCAGCTTAATGAGTTGGGCATAATTTCCCCTTTTTTGCAAATGTGAACCATAAGAGTTAAAGTACTTGTCCACAGCTACAAAGATGATAAAAGGTACCAGCATATTTGAACTCAGAGATTTCAAAACAAGCCAAATTATCATGCTGTACTGCCTCATAAGCTATAAAAGGAAAAGACCTTATAAGTTCAACCTGATTTCTCCCCATCTCCAACTCAATATTAAGTTTAAATTTAAATTTAAATTAAAGTCCAACTAATCCATAATTTAAATCCTTTTCCCTGTTTTCAGATGAAGAATCAAACCATAAGTGGCAAAGACTTTTGACCACCTATTCAAACCTTAGGCCCAGGGATAAAGCCAGATTAGTTTAAACCAAGTAGTAAATGAATTACCCTGGCAACTATTATTGATTAGTGACAGTGAGGCGTGGGGAGGGTAATGCATGTCCTAAATTGCTCAGTTGGATTTCAGGCAATGAAATGCTGTTGGCAATCATCTTGCAACCATGAGAAGAGCCTTTTTGGAATGGGGCCAGAGGTGACAATAGCAGAAAATCTGGGTCCTTGATGACATCATTAAGCCATTGTTGATGACTTGCTGAGAATCTGCCTTACCTCTGAAACTCTTGTGTTTTTTGGATATAATAATGACTTGCTCTGTTTTTAGGTCAGTTTCAGTCAGTATGCTTTGCTACTTACAGTCTTAGACATGCTGATATATGACATGTAGTCAATGATTATATTGGCCAAATCATTTGTTTCCATTTCCTGACTCTTCAATGAATATTTGGAACACACCAAAGAAAATTTATCTCAGCAAGGAAACAGCTGAACTATCAAACAAGCAAATTCTAAGTTTCAGATTCCAGTGGGGGAAATAAAGAGATAAAGAGCTCAAATGAAAGGGAATTGGTGACTCAGAGTCAGTACACAAATCATGGCCTACAGTGGCCCTCAAGGGAATCATCCACCTGAGGTAACATCTCCCAAGCAAAGTATAACACTGAAATTATTTAGGATTCCATAATGCTTTTAGAATTAGATATTAGGCCCTTGCCAAATTCTGACTTGGGTATCCACAGGCTGTCTACCAATAGTCCTGTCACATATTTTCTCTTGAAAGTGACAGCATTATTGATAGAAAATTATTTTCTACATGCAGACATTTTTTCTATTTAAATCAAGTTCTGTTGAATCGTGCAAAATGACAAGCCAGTATGTTTCTACCCATGAATAATAAATCCAACAGAAATAAATAGTAATAAAGGACATTTAGGGGAAATGTAGTATCGTGTCACCTTTGCAAGGTTTTTATCACAAGTACATCAACCACCACCGAGGAGAGGAAAGACAAATGTCTCCATTCCTCATCCCAGCCTCCAACCCTCTTCTCAGTCTTAGAAACCCTCCGTTAAGTAGAAAATCAGATCTTAGTAGAACTGCTGAAGGTGTACTCACTTTTGTGTCCTCAGGGCCCAGTATGTTAGTTGGCATCTAACAGGGGATCAATAATATCAGACTAGGGGAGGCTGGGTGCCTCAGTTGGTTAAGTGTCCGGCTCTTGATTTCAGCTCAGATCATGATCTTGCAGTAGGGACTGAGCCTGCATGGGGCTCCAAGATGAGTCTGGAGCCTGCTTGGGATTCTCTCTTTCCCCGCCTCTCTCTCTCCCTCTCTTTCTCCCTCTCTCTGCCCCTCTGGCATGCATGCATAATCTCTCACTTTCTCAAAATAAGTAAACTTAAAAAAATAATATCAGACAGCATAAGCTCTGTAATGCTAAGGAATAGATGTATGTTACTTAGTAATAACCAAGAGATCAAAGGAATGGACACTTCTAGATCCTAATGACTATATGCTAAATATACAGGGCACTTACACCTGAGCAATGTACAAGGTTTATGAAATACATGTACAAGTAATAGCCAAGCTGTCCACATTCCACATCTGCATATCTGCTTGATTGCCTTGACTGAATTTATTAAATATTTTTATCAGCTTTAAGGATCAATTTATTTTATTAAACATGCTAACGAAACAAAGGGAGTAATATTTTGGAAACATTTCTGTGATTTACTAGCCTGACTGGTGTGACTTTAGTCATGACACTCCACTTTCCTGAACCTAACATTGAGCAGCTATAAAATAGTGTGTGTACGGTAAAGTAAAGAGATAAAGCTGAAACAGTATCTGGTACAGGAAAGAAAAAAAATGCATATTGGCATATTTTTTACTTACCCCATCTTTTAAAAAATGGGATACAATTCATATATCATAAAACTCACCCTTTTAAGGTATACAAACAAACAACAACCAGAAAAAGTGAAATAGATTGATAAATATAAAGAACAAAGGGGAGAGAACTGGAGGGCTGGGTGAAATGGGTGAAAGGAATTAAGAAATACAAACTTCCAGGTATAAAATGAATGAGTCGTAGGGCATCTCAGTGCTCCATCAGTTAAGAGTTCAACTCTTGGTTTTGGCTCAGGCCATGATCTCACAGTTTGTGTGTTCAAGTTGCAAAGGAGTGCTCTGTGATGACACTGAGGAGCCTGCTTGGGATTCTCCCTCTCCCAAACACACTCTCTCTCTCAAAACAAATAAATAAACTTTAAAATAAGTAACGGGGATGAAAAGCAAAGCATAGGAAATATTGTAATAATATGCTTATCATGATGAGCATTCTGTAATGTATATAACTGTTGAATCCCTATGTTCTACACTTGAAACTAATCTAATATTATATGCCAACTATACTTCAATTAAAAAAATGTTCTTAAGTACATACTTGAGTGGATTTTAGTATATTCACAAGATTGTGCAAGCATCATCACTATCTAATTCCAGAATATTTTTGTTACCCCACAAATTCCATTAGCAAACACTTTCCACTTTGTCTCCTAGCCTCTAGCAAACACTAGTCTACCTTCTTTCTGTATGGATTTGCAAATTTTCTGGGCATTTCATATAAGGGGAATCTACAATATATGACCTTTTGTGTATGGCTACTTTAAATAGCATAACATTTTCAAGGTTTATCCATATTTTAGCATGAATCAGTACTTAATTTTTATGGCAAAATAGTGTTCCATTGTATATACCATATTTCTTTCTTCATTCATCAGTTAATGAACATGTGACTTGTTTCCACTTTTTGGCTATTGTGAATGATGTTACTATAAACTGTTGTGTATAATTATTTGTACAGACATATATTTTTTATCTCTCTTAAGTATATAAATAGAGTCATGTGGAAACTCTATGTTTATCTCTATTGAGGAACTATTAAGCTCTTTTCCAAATCATCTGCCTCATTTTACCTTCCCAGCAGCAATGTATGAGAATCTGATTTCCCCACCTCATCAATACTTATGCACATAGTCTTTCTTTCTTTTTTTAATCTTTTTTAATGTTTTTTTTACCTATTTTTGAGAGACAGAGAGAGACAGCTCGAGCAGGGGGGAGTCAGAGAGAGAGGGAGACCCAGAATCCTAAGCAGGCTCCAGGCTCTGAGCTAGCTGTCAGCACAGAGCCCAAAGCGGGGCTCTAACCCATGAGCCGTGAGATCATGACCTGAGCTGAAGCCAGACACTTAACCGACTGAGCCACCTAGGTGCCCCGCACATAGTCTTTCTTATGATAACCATCCTAGTGAATTAAAACTGGAATCTCCGTGGTTTTGATTTACCTTATTTACATCTTACTAGTGCCTAGTGATTTTGAGAATTTCTTGATATCATTATTGGTCATTTGCACCTTTTTTGAAGCAATTCCTATTCAAAAGCTTTGTCCATTTTGTTTTGACTGGGTTATCAATCTTCTAATTAAGTTATAAGAGTTTTTATGTATTCTGGATACTAGACCTCCATCAATATATTACATGCAAATATTTTCTTCCACTCTGTGGGGTGTCTTTTCAGTTTGTTAAGTGTTCTTTGAAATTCAAAAGTTTTCATTTTCATTGGAGTTTAATTAATCTATTTTTTCTTTTATTGCTCATGTTCTGGTGCTATATCTAAAAATTTGCCTAATCTAAGTTCATGAGGATTTATACCTTTGTGTTCTTCTAAGTGTTTTATAGTTTTAACTTTTTTATTTAGGTCATTTTGAATTAATTTTTATGACTAAAGTGAGATAGAGGTCTACCTTTATCCTTTCCCATGTAGATATCCAGTTGTCCCAGCACCATCTGAAGAAAAGATGATTCTTTCACTATTTAATTATCTTGGCAACATTCTCAAAATCATTTGGACATACATATGAGGTTATTTCTGTATTCACTATCCTATTCAATTGATCTATATGCCCACACTGTTTTGGTTACTGCAGCTTTTTATTGTAGTATATTTTGAAAATCAGGAACAATGAGTCATCCAAATTTGTTTTCCTTTTTCCAAATTGTTTAAGCTATTCTGAGTCCCTTGCATTTCCATGTGATTTTAGAATTAGTCTCTTAATTTTTACCTAAAGAAGTTGAGATTTTGATAGAAATTACATTGAAGGGGTGTATCAGTGCCTCATTCAGTTAAGCATCTGATTCTTGACTTTGGCTCAGGTCATGATCTCACAGGTTGTGAGGTCAAGCCCCATGTCGAGCTCTGCACTAACAGCACAAAGCCTGCTTGGGATTCTCTCTCTCCCTCTCTCTCTCTCTGCCCCCAGCCCCCTCATGCATTTTCTCTCTCAAAAGTAAATAAATGTTTTTTTAAAAAAAGAAATTACATTGAATCTGTAGATATATTTTTGGGAGCATTTCTGTCTTAACAATATCAGGTTTTTCAACCCATAAACATAGGACGTCTTACTATTTGGTTAGGTTTTCTTTAATTTATTTCAGTGGTGTATATTTTTTAGTGTACAAATCTTACACTTACTTTGTTAAATTTATTGGTATTTTATTCTTTTTGATTTGATGTATATGTAATTATTAATTTCATTCTTGGGTTGCTTATTGCTAGTGTATAAAATATAATTGATTTTAATATATTCATCTTATATTTTAAAACTTGTTTATTGGCTCTAATAGTTTTTAGTTGATTACTAACGATTTTCTAAGTGATGTTATTTAGAAATGTGTTTAATTTCTACATATTTGTAAATTTGACCCATTACCTGTTGATTTCAAACTTCATTCCACTATGGTTAGAGAACACACTTTGTATGATTTCAATCCTTTAAAATTTATTTAGGCTTTCTTCCTGATCTAAAATATGGTCTATTCTGGAGACTATTCCATATGTACTTAGAAAGCCTATGTATTGTTTTGAGGCGTGTGTTCTATGGATTTTTTTCCTCTATTAATTGTATAGTGTTGTTCAAATCTTCTATTTGCTTTCTGATCTTCCTTCCTCTTTCTCTGTGCATTACTAAAAGCGAAGTTGTGGAGTCTCTATTATTGTGGTTTTTTTTAATTTTTTATGTTTTATTTATTATTGAGATAGAGGCAGAGTGTGACTTGGGGAGGGGCAGAGAGAGAGGCAGACATAGAATCTGAAGCAGGCTCCAGACTATGAGCTGTCAGCACAGAGTCTGATGTGGGGCTCAAACTCACGAACTGTGAGACCATGACATGAGCTGAAGTTGGACACTTAACCAACTAAGCCACCCAGGTGTCCCTTTAATTATTATTGTTGAATTGCATATTTATTCCTTCTGTCAGTTTTTATTTCATGTATTTTGGGCTTCTCTTGTTAGTGCTTTTGTACTAATAGTTGGTATACCTTTCTGATGAATTGCTTCTCTTACAAACTAAAATGTCTTTGTCTCTAGCAACAAATTTTGTCCTTTATTTTATCTGACAGTAATATAAATTATAACAAAAATATTAGTTATAATTATTGATATTTTATGTTATGTTAATGGGTTTAATATATTTGATATTATTAAAGTTTTACTATTTAGTATAACAATAAATTTATAATTATTAGTCAATAACATGGTAGTAATATAAATTAGCATCAGATTATAATATATTGTTGCCATCACCCCAGTCATTTTTAAATATGTCTCTGATTCATCAATTCAGTGGTAGTTACAAAAACTAGCTCTATAGTGACAGCCATATTTTCTAGTTCTTTGGATGTTTCTTTGCCTTCTCTGGACCCTGAGAGTTAACATAATCCTACACAAGTTGTGATTTCCAAGATTCTTCTTTAAAGGAAACAAGCTTGCCTAGATTGGATATATAGAAAATAATCTAAGCCCAGGAGAATTTATGTTTGTTTATCATGTGTTTCATAGTCAGAAGAAGTCAGGAGGAAAAGAAGCTGAAGGTATATTTTACATATTAAAACCAACCTTTAAAAAAAGTTAAAAAAGGGGCGCCTGGGTGGCTCAGTTGGTTAAGCCTCCGACTTCGGCTCAGGTCAGATCTCACGGTCGTGGGTTCGAGCCCCACGTCAGGCTCTGTGCTGACAGCTAGCTCAGAGCCTGGAGCCTGCTTTCGGTTCTGTGTCTCCTTCTCTCTCTGCCCCTCCCCCTCTCATGCTCTGTCTCTCTCAGTATCAAAAACAAATAAAACAAAACAAAACAAAAAAAAACAAAAAAAAAGTTAAAAAAAGTACAAACAATCTGACAAATAATATAGGATCACAAATCTGAACAATATCACCTGGAGAGTAAAGAAAAGCAGACATTGTATTCTGGGGAATATTTAGATACTGTGCTGTTGAATTTTTATATGTGTGTGGCCTACATGTGTCTATTCTCCTAACATGCAGGCCTTAAGAATCACTGCTTCTAAGATTTGACAGGCTAACCCATGGTACCATACTAGACACTTTTCTGCCTTTACTCATTTCATCTTTGCAAGAACGAACAAAAGGTAATATTACTATGGATGAGTGAACTGAGGCTCCGTAAATTTAAGTAACTTGATCAAAGATGCACATCCAGTAATTGATGAAATTAATATTTGGATCCAAGTGTAATTCAGTGTTCTCACAGAGCATGCAGTGCTCAAGACGTTCTAAATAGCAACCATGCATCTTCCTGTTGAATACACTAGATTTCATTCATCTGAAAATTGTGAAGAACCTACTATTTGCACAGTAGTCATTTTAGAACAGGGAAAAGGCAGTTTACAGTGCAGTTAGAGAGGCAGATACAAGTCATTATGCAAATAATAGTAGTAAGTATTAGGTAGGAAAAATGAGACATAAAAGAGAGACTATCACAGAGGGACCTGACTTAGACTGTGGGATTAGTGAACAATGTGTTAATTATGTTGGAGGGTGAGTAGGAGGGCACTGCACTGAAAGAGGACATCAAGCTGGAAGGAATTTATGATAGGCAAGAAACAGAAAGCAAGTCAGAATAAATAAAGCACCAGGAGTGACAGGGAGAGCAGATCAAAAGGAAATTAAAGAAACAGAAGAGCAGAGATCATGCTGGGATTTAGAGGCTACAATAGCAATGTTTACTTTACTAAGAAAATTAGAAAAAGTTTAAAGGACTTTAAGCAAGTTAGTGACATAACAAGGTATGCACTTTAAAATATTACTTTGACTGGGACCTTTCTGAAATGATTTTGCAGTTTTTTTGTGGGTCTATAATTATTTCACAATAAAAGGTTTCCTTTTCTTTTCTTTTTTTCTTTCCTTCCTTCCTTCCTTCCTTCCTTCCTTCCTTCCTTCCCCTTCCCTTCTCTTCCCTTCCCTTCCCTTCCCTTCCCCACCCTCCCCTTTCTGATTAAGATATAAGGAAACAGAAAATATTCCTCTTACTGAAGTGTGAAAATGAATGGGGAGTGGGGGTATAACATGGAATCAGGGGAAGCAGTCAAGAGGTCATCATTGTGGTCTAGTACAGGGATAATGGGGCCTGGTGAAGGGGTTAGAAGTAAAGGGATAAAGTAAAGAAGCAGGAACACTTGAGGTATCTGCTGGAAGTCGAACCTTTGTGAGGAGGATAAATGAGAAGATCTATCAAACGGTGTTGCAGGACTTTTTACAACACCCAGGATTCGTTGTCTTACCGCTTCAAAGAATGAAGAGGTGTACACAAAATGAGCAGCAGGCAAAAATTTATTAGAGTGTAAGATTAGAAAGGAAGAAGTGTTGGAAAGCTCTCTTTGCAGAGAGGGGACAGTAGAAAGTGAATGCCTGAGGACTATACGCAAGGGTCCTTATTTTATAAGGTTCTGGTCAGCCCTCCCCCACCCCTCCCCCCCTGTTCCTTCTCAGGTTCTACTCCTACTGGCTTGATAACTCTAGGTGCTGGGTTGTCCATTCCTGATTGGCTCCTTTCCATTGTATAATGGGTGGTCTATGGCCATACTTAGGTCTTTTGTCAAATTCCTGAGGGGACACCTAAGGGGGAGTAGGTGTATTTGTTACATTAAGAGGAACCTTACTCCTCAGGGGGGTTGCTGTAGTCAGACACTTGAAGAATTGTTCCAAAATATGTTTTTTTCCCCAACCTGGGACCTCAGGCCCTCATCGTTCCCTCTCTGCCTACTGAAGCCTATCTTCTCCACTCAAAGAGACTCCCATGTATCTTGCCTGAGTATTTGAATAATACCCTTTGCTAAGATGGAGAAGCTAGAAGAGAAAGATATATTACTGGGGAACAACTAAAAATTAGACTCAGTGCCTGGGTGTCTCATTCACTTAAGCATCTGACTCTTGATTTCGGCTTAGGTCATGATCTCGAGGTTGTAAGATGGAGCCCCCCAGCATCAGGCTAAGGCTCTGCACTGAATGTGCAGCCTGCTTAGGATTCTCTCTCTCCTTCTCTCTCTCCCTTTCCCTGTTCATTCACTCTCACTCTCTCTCAAAATAAATGAATTTAAGAAAAAGAAATTAGACTCAGTGTGTACAATATTTGAAATGCTTGCAAGACATCCATATGTTGATGTGAAGTAGACAATTGGATATACAGGTTTCAAACTGAGAAAATGTAAACATGTACATCTTCAAGGTATAGGTAATATTTAAAGCCATGGGGTGTATGAAATTATCAAGGGCAAAAGACAGAGTGGGAAAAGAGGCACAAAGCCAAGTTCTAAGGAACAATGCTATATAAGGATCAGATATATCAGAAAAGGTTATCAAAGGATGATAAAAATGTTTAGCTAGTGAAGGATTTATATTCTAGGACAAAAGATTCATTAGCCAAGATCAAATACCAGCTATCTCTTAGGGTTAAGTTAGCAAATTTTCCATATGAACTAAAACACTGAAAAGGGCTTCAAGCTTTATTAGTGTGTGTGTGTAATGTCCATCATAAAAAATTTTCACATTGGACAGAGTAGAGCTTCTCATCAGCTCTGGCTTTAGCAAACATTCCTGAGAAGTCCTGAATCACTAGGGCCAACTTTCCCATAGCTATTAGAATCCCATCTGCTAAACAAATTCAGAGATTGGACAGTGGTTATTTGCTGCTTCCTGAGACATTTATGGACAGCTGAAACCTAGAAAACACTTTCTTATACTCAACTAAAATCCGACATACTGTGGCTTCCATCTACCATCCTAGTTTTATTCCTTGGGCCCACACAAAACTAGATCCTCTTTGTAACATGACTGGGCTTCAAATACCTGTACAAAATTTTCATGTCCCCCAAGACTTTTCTCCAGGCAAAATGTCACTGGTACCTTATATCATTCCTCATAACACACAATTATGAGTCAAGTATACTGTGCTCCAATTTATAAAACTAGTATCTGTGATGAGAGAAAGCCAACCCTATTAATAGACTGAGTCACAGCCATTCAAACAATTTATGTTATAAGGATCAGACTTGTTCAGTAGTTTGATCAAGTAATAATACCTTTTACACTAATGAGATTCCACTGGACTTAGAATATACAACTGGCTTTGGTCAGTTGGGTGGCTCAGTTGGTTAAGCTCCAACTTTGCTCAGGTCATGATGATCTTGCAGTTTGTGAGGTTTGTGAGTTTGGTTTGTGCTGATAGCTCAGAGCCTGGAGCCCGCTTCAGATTCTGAGTCTCTCTCTCTCTCTCTGCCCCTCCCCTGCTCTCTCTCTCTCTCTCAAAAATAAAGAAACATAAAAAAAAAGAAATAAAGAATATGAAACTGGCTTGATATAGTAGTATTTTGCTGTGGAAAAGGCATAAATAGATAAGCATAAACAGAAACAGCATTTGAAAGACATATTAAAATTTCATCCATAGAATACACACACATATATACATCTGTATTTAGCGCACAGCTTAAAATATTACTTACTGATATACATATCATTAAATAATATCCTTTTTTTTTAAATGAAGAAGACCTTTTCAAATATTGCCTCAGATTTGGTGGGGAGGATGATCTTTGGTTCCTCTTTGTATTCCTGATTTTTGGTTTCACTAGATTCACTTCAGATTTGGCATAGATATAAATGTCTAATTTGAGGTCACAATGTCTGTAATTTTATTCCAACATCCTCTTGCAACTTGGCTTAAAAATAGTGTGAAGTAGTTCCTTTATATTACATTTAAGTCAATAAATATTTTGAACCCTATGCTATTTTTTCAGCTATTGCTGTGAATGGTACTGAAACAAAAGCATTTGTTTTTCCATTCACACTGTTTTGTTTTTATTTCAAAACAGGCACATTGTCACCATTTTATAGATGAGGGAACTAGAGTTCTGGGATGCAGAATTCAAAATCCAATCAGCCTTTGTCATGCAGAAGATGCTAACCTCAGCTTTGGACTTACATATTTCAAGGGGCAGCATTAAGCATTTGGTGGTTAAAAACAATAGCTTCGATTTGTCCCATGAGAGACCTTTGAATGCTGAGAACAAATGGAGGGCTGAAGAGGGAGGGGGGAGAGGGGAAGGGGAAGGGGGATGATGGTCATGGAGAGGGGCACTTGTGGGGAAGAGCACTGGGTGTTATATGGAAACCAACTTGGTAGTAAATTATTAATAAAAAAATTTTTAATTAAAAAAAAAACAATGGCTTAGAAATCTAGGTACTCTGCTTTTGAATTAAGGATCTACCAGTATGGGATTATGCAGTCTTTGTGAAGTTACTCAACCTCTCTGTGCCTGGGAGCCCTCATGTGTCAAACAAGAATATTAATATCCATGTCTTCATTTACGGTGCAGATGGATGTAATGAAATGTGTGTAATGCACTTTCAGACATTAAATTCTGGCACATAGCAAGTAAAGAATAAATGATAACTAAAAAGAATAAACATAAAAATTAAAAGATTTCCCTCTTCGACTAAGGACTCAGTTGTGTGTGTAAATACATAGCAAAAGAACTACCTTTGCTTTCTTATTTCAGAAACAATTATCTTGGGCAAAACTCTGTTTCCTCTCTAATCCCAAGTCAAGTGCTCCTCCTTTTCATCTTCCTTATCTTAAAATATTTATGGGATCCACTATGTTGGGAGACAGCATATAAATTCATCCAAACTTCTAAGTTTTCCTCTAAATAGTGCATAGCTCAATGAACATAATGTGCTCTGACACATAAAGTAGACAGGTCATGCTGAAGTTATGTCTGGGACACTCCCTGATTTGTACAATAAAACACTAAGATGCCCAAATGGAAAGTGAAAAATGCAATCTTCCCATTTGTTTGGTGTTTCATTAAGTTCCCCAGGTTTGTTTGGTTTTTTTTTTTTGGTTTGTTTTGTTTTTACTCAATCAAGTGACCAAACCTGTGGCTACTTGATGCCCTGTGCATTCACCTAAATTAAGTTTTGGGAGAAATAACATTTAAAGTGTGTACTTGCAGTCTTTTAAACAAAACAGAACAAGAAAGTTGGATTTTTCTAGTTTCAATGTCTGATATTACTTAAAAATGTCCTGTCTAAAATCTGTCAAGCTGTGATCCTGTAAATGGAACAAGGCATTTTTTTTGGCAGGCACAGCCAGAGACCGCTACTACAGTGTCCATTAACCACCACTTCTGCCCCCATCCCCTCCGCCCCCCCCTGCACCGTACTCCTCAGGAGGTTTTTATATCTACTCATATCCATAGAAGTTTGTTTATTTGTTTGTTTGTTTTTATGTAAGGAAAGAGAGAGAACTTTTAGTCAGGCTTAGGGCAGGAAAAAGAACAGAAATAAATAGATAAGTAAATTTAATATCCACGAAGGCAGGGTTTTTTTCTTTTTAGAGTGCATTTATTTAACATATAACACTGTGTTCACTTCTGTCTCCAGCTCCTCAGACAGTGCCTGCTTGCCCCTGCAAATGCTCAGATTATATATTTGTTGAGTATAAGGTCCTTGGACTCTGCAGCCATAAAACAGGGTAGTAAGAGAGACAGAGGAGTTAAATGAACTGCCTAAAAGGAACTCTGCGTTTGAATAATCCCTCCACCTCCAAATAGAACCCATCACTTTTCTGCTATTGGTAAATGTGAAATTAGGGACCCTCTGGAGATGGCATTCTTAGTAGAAATGTTGGCATTCTCATAGTGGCCAGTGTAAGTGACACTTTTGCTCTAAAAGACTTGGCAACATGGAACATGGGGTGAAACTGAATCAAAATACAGGGAAGATGTACTAGGATACACACAAAAACATTCTTTGAAGTAATCACCCCCCCCCCCAAATCATGAGATACTCTTAGGGAGCTATTTTGGCTAACTTGTGGTGCTTAGTGAGATTAGTGTGACTCGTGCCATAAAAATTGGAGACTATAAATGTTTATTCCTGGATTTCCAGCAATCTGGGACAGTAAACCTGTGCTTATTTTCTCTTTGAAGCTCTGTGAAATTCTCAGAATTTACAAGAGATAATGTTAATTGAACTGTTCAACTTCCCCCCTTTGAAAACCTCCTGTCAATTTAGTGCAGAATCCATGCCTCAGTTCTATAATTCAAAGAACATTTTTATAGAGACAGTAACATTGCCTCAATGTCAAATACTTAAAAAAAATTCTTTTGTATGTGAAACCATCTTTGAACTTTCAATGATAATGTGGCTGAGTCTAGAAATTTAATGTAACAAACATGTTCACTTTTGTAGAAAATTTTTCAGGACCTGCATCGGAAACATTACTTTCTGAGGTTCTTTAGTGACAGAGCTATCAGAAGAGAAAACTGATACAGATGAGTTGGGCATTCAAGAAGACATCTGCCATTGGCAATCACTGATGATAGACTGGGAACCTTCACCTCTCCACCCAAAAGTAATGTATATTGCCAACAGCCACAGATTCTTTGCAGTTCCTCCCATTAAGAAGTGGGTAGTCTCTCCCCACCACACATTCAATATGATTGGCCTTGACTTTCTTTAACTAACAAAATGAAGCAGAAGTGATTTTATGTGAACTCTTAAGAAAAGCTGGTTAAAAAAAAAAAAAAGCAGACAAAAAGGGGCAGCTAGATGTCTGGGGCTAGCTACTCCCCTTGCATGCTTCTGGCTTCTTCAAATCTTTCTTGCCTCTTATATCAGCCTGTAGCCAGAAATCAGAAGCTTGACTGTAATAGCCCCGCCCAACCCACAGCACATTTGTATAAAAGACCAGTAAAACCAGCATAGGATGCTCAGCCTTTGGAGGTGACTCCGCTGGGCCAGGAACAGTCCAAAATAAACAGTCTTTTCTGATTCCCTGACTGCTTGCTACTTGTCTCTTCCTGGATACTGAGTGTTTGCTATAACCTAAGCTCAAGGTACCTTGAAGTTTCTGCTTTTACTGTCTTGGAACATAGCTGACATGTGAATAAGCCGCAGTAAGCTTCTTTGAAAATAAACACCATCTCGAGAGAGGCATAGCTGATCCAGCTGAGACCCCAAACATGGGAATATGCACATCCTAAAGCACCCATCCCTAGGATAGCCATTCCAGACCAAGAAAACTACTTGGATAGCCCTAGGAATTATGAGACATAATGAATGTTGTTTTTAGCCACAAAGTTCAAGGATAGTTGATGATGCAGCAAAAACTAACGCATACTAAAGGCATAAAGAGCCAGTGAAAATAAGGAGGTTAAAAAGTTAGGAAGGAAGGAAGGAAGGAAGGAAGGAAGGAAGGAAGGAAGGAAGGAAGGAAGGAAGGAAGGAAGAGATAAACCAAGAAACAAGAAAGCAAGCAAAGAAGGAAGGAAGGTGAGGAGAGGACAGGAGTGGAGAGGAAAGAGGGAGGGAGGGAATGAGGTAGAAGGAAGGAAGGAAAGAAGGAATGGAAGGAGTAAGAGACAGACAAAGGAGGAAAAAAAAAGAAGGAGTTCTGTCAATAGTTTCTCTTCTATTTTTTGCACCTATTTGGCTCTTCCTTTCTGCTCCACGATCTTGCATAAATATCTAGATGTACAGTGCATCCCCCCCCCCCAGTATGCCCCCGTAACTGTCCTTCTCAAGAAGCTTCAGCTCCTGAGCTCTTAACTTTATTTTCTTACTGTCCAATTTTTGATGAGATTAGTGCTTCTAGAAGGATCTGATAAACTTATCTGGTAGAAGACATTAATTGTTGATAAATCTTGCATCTTTATCTTATCAGCTAGACTTTAGCTGATTAGGTTGGAAAAAATCCATGAAATTATCAGCAAATGGGTTTTGATTCAAATCTTGATAACACCTCTCCACCCTTCAGCCCAATAGCTTTGGCTAAGATGCTTAAACTCCACTAATCTTAATGT
The DNA here is from genome assembly GCF_006229205.1 of Suricata suricatta. NCBI lineage: Eukaryota > Metazoa > Chordata > Mammalia > Carnivora > Herpestidae > Suricata > Suricata suricatta. The sequence continues at coordinate 38,148,808 of NC_043711.1, forward strand.
TCTTATTCCTTAAAATGGGGTTATTATCTGCATTTCACAGTGTTTGTGAAAATCAAATATGTTGAAAAATCTCAAGGGCCTAGAACCTAATAGATGATCATAAAATATTACCAAATTGCTTTCTAAGACAGTTATAATAATTTTTAAAATTGTGTATATAGTTTCTATTTTCCTTAGTTAGACTGTGGGGTCTTCTAGACACTGATTATATTCTCTATCTTTGGTACAACACTCTATCAACACAGTGTTGAATACTTAGTAACTTCTAAATAAATATTCACTGAATTTTTTTAAATGGTAGAACTTTCAGTCATATTCTGAAGATGCTTTGAGCCTGAATAGGTTGTTCTGCTTCCTCCTGAAATGGGGGTCCATATCATTGTCAACAAAAGTCACCATCATCACATCATAACTGACAGTGTCCTAGCTGAAAGACAAAGATCATCAAATCTATGTTTATATATCCTACTTACAACTCTGTGTTTTGGGGATTATAATAGTCTTTCATTTGATAAACATAGTCAAAACCAAAAAACCATATTTCTTGGGTTTCCATCCCTGCTTAGCTATAGATTAGCTGTATGACACTGCATATTTCTTACATACTCAATTTCTACTTCTCTAAAATGGACACAGGATCACCTGAGTGGCTCAGTCAGTTAAAGGAGTCAGACCTGATCTCAGTTCAGGTCATGATCTCAGTTCAGGTCATGATCTCACAGTTTGTGAATTCCAGTCCTGCATCAGGCTCTGTGCTGATGGTGCAGAGCCTGCTTAGGATTCTGTCTCTTCTTCTCTCTGCCCCTCCCCTGCTTGTTTCTTTCTCTCTTTCTCTCTCTTAAAATAAATAAATTTTAAAAAATAAACAAAATGAGAACAATAATGGAAATTGCTGTGTAAGGTTAGGAATGTTAATTTAGATAAATCAAAAAAAGGTATTTATCACATTCTTTGGCACTCAGTAGCTGAAACATAAAAACTATTTTTTCCCACAATAGGGACATGGTTTTAGGGAAGAGCTGACTAATTCCTCAAATAAGAACTCTCCAAATGTGTCTAAACTAGAAGGGGGTAGGGGGACAAGTGTAGGGAAGAATTTAACAAACTACAAAGGAAGGCATTTTTTTCCAGGTCATTTAAGTTACAAGCGATGTCAAACTCCTAAAATATGGTTGATATCGTAAGAGAAGACAAACTAAAAGGTTTTCGTGTGTGAAATTAAACAGATCTATCTGTAGGGTTTATTCAGATTCTTGTCATAAAGTAAGGATGCTAAAGTAATTCTTTGTCCTGAGTATTTTTAAATTTTGGGCAATTTGTTCTATAATAAATAAAGTTTATGACACAGCTCATAGATGACAACTCCTTGTGTCAACTCAGGATTACATTCAAGCTTAAATGGGAGCATAAGTCAATTTCTAAATCCAATGTTAACAAACAGGAGAATGTGTTAGTACAGGAACCTGTTTTAAGCTAAAATATTCATATGGGCCCTCTAGTTTCTATTAACTCATTAAAAATGATTACTTCCATAAAATGAATAATTATTAATACAACAAATATAAATACCAACACCTACTAGTCTCAACAAAAGCCTTTTTAATGATTTGGAAGCCCTTAATGAGGAAAAAATTACTGTAGAACAAATATAAAGGCTTTCTTGCAGGGGATGGACATATTATCAGTGCTTGCATTTTGCAAAGACAGTCACATACAGTAGGGTTAACAGAATTTAAAGTTCTGATCATTTTTCAAGGTTTTGGACCTCTTTTATCTGGCTGATTAGTAATGAGGCACACTACTTATAACTATGTCTTTGGAGAATGGAGTCACTTTAAGAAAAAGTTATATAAGAATTAAAATTAATTGATGGTTATTTATAAACACAGTCACAGTGATATTCATTTAAATGGGGAAATGTTTGTGCAATTAAAGTATGATTTAACAAAATAGATCTACATACAACTTTTTCAGAAAAATATTATTAAATTATATAGTGTGTATAAAGGAAACATCAAACAAGGCTTGGATACCCTTAGGTCTATTAAAGATCAGTTAGAGGGTTTTGTCATACCTGTAGGAGCAGGAAGTGGTGATATCCATGCTGTATATTTACTGATTTCCTAAAGATTCTTGAAAGATTGCTGTATGGTAAATCCACACTTATTATGATGACTGACTTTCAATCTCTAGGTCCAATAAAGTATTTTTAGAAGAGCATCCAGACAAAATGAGAAAGGAGAAAATTATCATATAATTGAGTGCTAAGGTTAATGCTTCAACTTCTATCTTTGATGTGGTTGGCAATCTAAGATAGAAGGGAGAGATAATCTATGATAGGGCAGGGAGAGGTTTTTTTCTCTGTTGCAATGTATCTAAGTAGAGTAATCATATGTTCCCATTTGCCCAGGACCTCTTGTCCTGGCATTTGTCCAGAATTATTAATTGTATAACAAAATAGTGTTATTTTGAGTTACACTAAAATAAGCCTAGATAACCTTGATAGACCTCCACTAGACTTTCGGCTTCTGCCAGGAGTGGTCTAGTTAGTATGTGAATAGGTGAGTAGAGGTGTCACCTTACCAGGTGGCTAAATGTGACCTGTCTTACCTTTCCTGAACTTTTTCTGATGCAATATTATTGATGCTTCCCTTTGAAGGGCATCATGCAGGGCGCTTGAAAATGAGATATCAGATCAAATGGCTAACTTTTCCTGGTTTGGCACTGGAATAAGATGTGGAACTGCTGCTCTGCTGACGATTTCACCATCAGTCAGATATGTTGTGGTCCACGTCATGGCCTGGTGGACACAAAAACTGCAATGTCACCAGTTGGCAGGGACAGTGGGAAGCATGGGAAATCACAGATACACGTAGGCAATAGCATGTCAGAACGCCTGATGCAGAGCTTATAAAGAATAGTCTGACAAATGTCATTGTTACATGAAACTCAAAAGCAGATGTGTTAATATCAATGTAACGTTTTAAGATCCTGTCTGTGTTCACCTGATAATTCAAACTATAGTGTCTTTGTTAGCAAAATGTTCACAAACACATTATAAACCTGGAGGCTAAAAGAAACTTTATGTCAGGGGCACCTGAGTGGCTCAGTTGGTTGCGTGTCCAACTTTAGCTCAGATCATGATCTCACAACTTGTGGGTTCAAGCCCTATATCGAGCTTTGTGCTGACAGTTCAGAGCCTGGTGCCTGCTTCAGGTTCTGTGTCTCCCTCTCTCTCTCTGCCCTTCCCCTGCTTGCACGCTCACTCGCTCTCTCTCTTTCTCTCTCTCTCTCTTAAAATTTTTTTAAAAAGAAGAAACTCTATGGCAAAGACACATAGTAATCCTACTGTAAATGATATTATTTTATTTAAATTAATGCCCAGCTAACACTTTGAATGCATAAGAGGACAGAGTCCAGAGATCCAAAAGACCAAAATAATTGAAAATTACTCCATATAAAAAGCAAAACAAAGGCTAGACTTAACCAGTTGTCTCCAGAGTTTAAATATTCCTAAGGATAAAACTAGTAAGTTCCACACCCTCACTAAACCTTGTGGAACATTAAGTGAAAAGCACAGCATCTACATAACCATATTCTAGGCTAAAGGCATTTTGTGTTCATGCTACAAGTCATATTTTAAGGAAAAAAATTGTAGAAAGTGAAGCATTTCCAAAAATGGGAGACTGGAAGTATCTCATGCAAGGAATTAATTCTCACAAACTGGAAAAAAGACTACAGAATCAGCATAGTTAGCAAAATATATTAACCCTAATTTAAAATCCAACAAGCTACCCCAGAGTACAAAACAAAAAGCTCTATGCTTTCTCTTTACATTTTAGTGAATATGTACCATATACCAGGTAGTTTACAGCCCTGATTGTATAGCAGTGAACATGAAAAATGTGCTACAAACTCATGGAACTTAAAATTTAGTTACGAAAAAAATTTAAAGGATGACACAGATCATTAAATAAGCATCATTTATATCTAGTTAAGTGCTATGCAGGAGGCAAACAGTTAATCTAATACAGAAAGATGGGGTTTGGGAAAATCAGCTTTATATCAAGGTTCTCAAAGAAGGTCTTGCTGAGAAGGTAACACTTGGGTTGACCTCTAGCAGACAGGACAACCTGCCATGCAAGAACAGAATGTGAGTGTAAAGCATTTCAGGCAGGGAAGGCCAGCTAGTCGAGTACTGCTGCGAAGGGTAGGAGTTAGATAATTCAGGGGAAAAAATCTATTTGTTTAAGTAAGGTTTGGGTTCTTGGCTGTTAGGAAAGATGATCAAAAAAAGAAACATTTTTATTTTCCTTCTACGGTGGAGTTTATGCACTCCCAAAGATAATTCGAGGGAGATAGAGCACCAGGCCTACGCCATCTGGCTTTTGCAGAAAGCACAGTGAACTGACCCACAGGAGGCTATAAGTTTCAACACCTCTACTGATAGGCTCCTTTCTCTTACTAAACTGTCTCTTCTGGAAAACTTCCTATGAACCTCTGAGGAGGCAGAGTTAACCATTGCCACTCTAGGGAAGAGGATGCTGAAGCATTTGATGCTAGGGTTGAAGAACACTGACCCCTAGCTTTTGGCTGGTGGCCTCAATGCAGATTCATTTTGTGAAGCCTCCACTCCCCACCCAACCCCCTCATGTCTTCATATATTGCCTTGGCTGCAACACGGGCTTCACTCCAAACTTGGACTAGAGGATAAAATCTTAAGTAGAGAGACCTCAGCTCAACCTTTTGAAAACAGGGCATGCAACACTAAGAACAAATCATCCTATATGATAGTAAGCTTTCTGTCTCTAGAGGCACTGAAGAAACAGCTTTTGGACTTGTACGTGGTATTGCATAAGAGATTCTTCTCTGTGAGAAATTATTTAAAATGTCTTCTGTGGCCCTTTCCACCTCTAAGATGCTAAGAAAAAGTCTACTGTTAAATAATGTATTGCTTGCCTGAGAGAAAAACAACACACACACACACACACACACACACACACACAAACACACACACACACACAAACAGTGTGTCTGAGATGCCTGGCCTGCTACTACGCCATAAAATCAGTATGTATTTACCAATGACAAAGAAAATGATATTGGTTGGTTTGGAGGTTTTTAGAATGCCTGCATCACTGAACTCAAATCTTGGTTACATCTTTTTGGGTCCCATTGGTTTTCCCCCAAAGTGTAAGCATAAGTCATGACTATGAATCCTCATGGTACTCAATCCTGGATTCAATGCTCTTCTCTAGTAATAAATTTCTTGTAATGCTCTTTGACTATCTTTAAATTAGATTCTTAGACTATATATCTTACCTATCCACATAATTCCAAAACAATGTCATAGCTATACTCAAAGATGAAAAGTAACAATTTATAATAAAATAATCAACACTTCAATATGAAAAAAGATGGACATAACTATACTAATGACACACAGAAGTAGTCAGAAGTATGTTCTACATGTAGGATCACCATGAATGTGACAACAGCAAATGCAGATTTATTCCAGGGTATTATATTAGTGATTCAAAATGCACAAACAACATTGCCATTGGAAACACGGTTTTCTGTAACAATGGACTACTCTTGTAAGGTTTCCAAGCAAATCAATACATATGATCTTACCTCAGTTGACAGAATAGTTCATTCTCAGAAAATTAGAAAATTCAGTGTTTTTTTGAAACCAGGCAAAAAATACTTTATACACACACACACACACACACACACACACACACACACACACATATATGCATAGACTTGGGTTCTAAGCTCGGGTAACTATAAAAAGAGAAAGAATAGTTCAGGTGATACTAATAAATCATTTAAGATAGAGTACAGTTCTTTTTTGTTCCTGGTTACTCTATCCACTTTAGAACATGTGACATCCCTAGCCTCCTCACATTAATGTTTCTTCACCCTGGTTATTGTGAAAACCAAAAAAAAAACAAAGCTGTCACAAATTTCCAAAATAGAACCTGGGGGAAGTACTAAATTATTTGAGACGACTGACTAGGACAAGCACAGTATCTTTATCTCCCTTCCCTTAGCTGTGGGAGGCTGTTAGAACCAAGGGATATCTTAAACAGACTTGACTTTCTGAATCAGTAACAACCCACTGCAGCCGAGGCACTTTGGGAAAACCTACTTCCCAAAGTGATCTGAGCAGGCCCTGCCATCCAAGAAACTGACCCAGATGTGGCAGCCGTGATCTCAGATAGCTGGAGACAGACATGTCAAATAAAGGACTCCTATTTTGAAATCAGCAAATGAAGGCCCATGTCCCTTCATGCAACACTAGTACCAGGGCCACCTAGCAAATCAGTTATTTGCCTAGACCAGTTAGGTGTCTGAGTGGCTGTTGTAGACCTAAAACAGGCCATGACCCAACTTCTACTGTGCTTAATCTGGTGAGCTTTCTTCACATTAAATTTAACCCAGGTAATCATTTATTCCCAATGAAAATGTAGTGTTTACATGATTTATTAATTTCAAAATTACCAAATACCATTTCCTGCATGAGAGTCTGAATAGGAGAAACATTAAAGTTAGTGCCTAGAGGAACTGTGTGGAGATGCAGGGAAAATATGGGAACAGAGTCATCTTGTCAACATCGAATTCTCAGAAGAGCTCCAGAATTGATGGCCTATCTATTCTTTACTGCATTTCTCAGCGCAGATATATTGTTTTAAGCTGATAACTCCCGAAACGGCTAGAGAGACTATTTTATTTTACTCTAATTTTTGCCTGTTAGCAAACCAAATTCTACAGATTTGCACAGAAGGAATAAAACTTCAGTGAATACATGTTAATTTTCAGTCAGCTGCTCTCATTTTTCCCCATCCCTATCCAGATTTTTTTTCTCACTCCACCCACAGAGAAAAAGGAAATATGGTCAGAATTTGCTTTTGCAGCAATGGACAAAGTGTTTCTCCCAAAGCATCACAGTGTGTGTGTGTGTGTGTGTGTGTGTGTGTGTGTGTGTGTGTGAGAGAGAGAGAGAGAGAGAGAGAGAGAGAGAGATAGGGATAGAGCTAGAAGGATATAGTTCATTCATTTCTGGAAAGCAAAACGTCCATTTTTATGAGACAAGGAAAACTTTATAAATTGAGGTCTTTACTGCAACAAAGCTTCTTACATCCTTATGATGGCTTGCATTTTACAAGACATGTTCACAAACAGGATTTCATTTTATCATTACTATAAACCCATGGCAAAGGTATTATTGTCTCCCAATTATAGATAAGGAAATAAAGGTCCAGGAATATCCATAACTTTCTTTAAGTCACACAGTGAGTAACTAGAACACTGACCAAAAGAACAAGTCTCCTGAATCTAGGTTTAATACTCTTTCTAATATTACTTATCCATACATTCAAGTTGTTTTAAATCATCATACTGACAGGGTACCTTGGTGGCTGGTGGTTGAGCATCTGGCTTTTGATTTTGGCTCAGGTCCTGATCCCAGAGGCATAGGATCAAGTCTTGCGTCAAGCTCCATGCTAAGCATGAAGCCTGTGTAAGATTCTCTCTCTCTCTCTCTCTCTCTCTCTCTCTCTCTCTCTCTCTCTCCCCCCCCCACTCGGTCCCTCTCCTCTGCTTACACACACTCTCTCTCTCTCAAATAAAAAAAATTAAAATAAAACAAAATAATTATACTAGCAAGCTATGCCTAAAGTCCCACAGAGATGTAATATGTAAAGGTCTCCAACCAAGTTTCCAGTGGTTGTTTTATAAAACTATTTTGAAGATAGTTAACTTCTGTATCTTAGTATGTAAAGTAATAAAGCTGTAAGAATGAGATTGTGATTTATTGGGGCACCAAATGCACTGGTTTGGAAAAACTGAAGATTTCGAACTCGACCCTTAAGGTAAAGCATCAGTAAGATATCAAATACCCTGTGATCTTAAGTAACATTTAATGATAAAAGAATATAATTGTGAGAATATGTATGAAGCTAATAATTATAAAATGTTCAATATATTTTTCACATATATATTATTTTTAAATATAATTTTTAATGTTTATTTGAAAAAATTTTTAACTTTATTCATTCCTGAGAGACAGAGAGAGACAGACAGATGGAGTGTGAGTGAGAGGGAGGGGCAGAAAGAGAGGGAGACACAGAATCTGAAGCAGCCTCCAGACTCTGAGCGGTCTGCAGAGAACTTGATGTGGGGCTCTAACTCACAAACCATGAGATCATGACCTGAGCTGAAGTCAGATGCTTAACAGACTGAGTCATACAGGCATCCCTTTAAATATAATTTTATAGTAAATTATAGTACATATTGAAAAAATGCAACTTATTTCATTTGGCTTTCAGCTTTACACATAAATGTTTGCAAAAGTGTAGAACTCTCCTTAATCACATCTTGAATGTAAACTTGGCTACAAAGATAAATCGGTGTGCTATGTGTTATAAGGAGAAGTTGGCCTCTTTGCTACATTGTACCTAGTATTATAGGATCATGAGGTTATCCTTGATAAGAGTTTATTTTAAACCAGATTGTCGAGATTCTGGGACATTTCTTTCTTTCTTTCTTTTTAAGTTTATTTATTTATTTTGAGTGATAGAGAGAGAGAGAGAGA
>NC_043711.1:38157506-38218564 GCF_006229205.1 Suricata suricatta
AAAAAAAAAAAAACCTTTACCCAGCAAAATTTCCATCCATAAGTAGTAAATATAATCTGACCTCAATTCCAAGCAGTCTGTGTTCTCAGTTGATCTTCTGGGACACTCCCTCTCATTACATATATTTTGATCTCTGTGAACAAGATGCCTCACAAGTATGTTTTCCTGGTTACACTACTATGAGCTCATATGAAATGGAGGATTTTGCCATTTCTTTGACAAAAAAGGGGAATATCATTTTTTAAAATTTTACTAATTTGGGAAAAACATGTTACTAGTTTTTTTTAATTATTTTTAATCTCTGGATTTTCTAGATGATGGATTTATTTTTATGTCCTTTTTGGCCATTTGTAATTTTTAATTAAATAATTTTTCAGCTTGTTAAAGAAAAAAAAAAAAGAATGAGGGATCCTGTAATGGTATCTGCCACTACCTTCACAGGAACTTCTCAAGCTTTGCATGGCATCTCAGAGTCGGTGAGTTGAGTGTTTTTGCAGGGACTCAACATGCATTATCTGATCGAGAATATTGCACTGATCATTCCATACTGTAGATTAGCACTGTCCTACGTGTTTCTATTTTCATATATTCCTTAGACATGGTATTTTAGTAAGGGTAATGATAACAGCTCTCACAAAAGAAATCTGTAATTTCAAAGCTTTGTATAATAAAGATTTACTTCTCAAAGCAAAATCAGGCAGATGCCCCAGTCTGTAGGCAATCCCCCACCATGTGGTCACTCACAGACCAAATCTCCTTTCTCCATGAGAGACTAAACTTTCCTAAAGCAGGGATCAGCCAACTCTGGCCTGGCTTCCAAGTGTTTTTTTAATGATCCATCAGCTAAGTCTATTATTTAAAGTTTTAAATAGTAGAAACAAAGCAAAAATACTATCTTTTGTAACAAAAAATTATATGCTTCCTATGTTGGTGTCCCTACATAAAGCCTTTTTGGAATATAGCTATGTTTACCTGTTTAGTATGATCCGTGGCTGCTTTTGCAGTACAAAGGTAGAAGTGAGGATTTGCCACAGAGATTGTTCACAAACACAAAAATATTTAATATCTGGCTCTTGTGGATTGAATGGGTACCCACAAATTAATATGTTGAAGCTCTAACACCCAATGGGATGATATTCATATGTGGGGGCTTTGGGAGTAGAAGACATCAGAATAGGGTTCCCATGATGGGAACAGTGTCTTTATAAGTAGAGGAAAAGAACCAGAGTGTTTATGAGCATGCTCTCTCATTCTCTCTCTTTACTGTTTGAGGACAGAGTGAGAAGGAAGACCATCTGTTAGCAAGGAAGAGGGCCCTCACTCAGAACCCAGCCATACGGACACCCTGGACTCATACCTGGAGCTTATGAGGAATAAATGTTTCTTTAAGCCACCCAGCATATGGTATTTTGTTATGAAACCCAAGCTAAGACACTAGCCACTGATCAGAAAAGTTTGCTGATCCTGGATCTAGAGCTTCATTATAGACTGAGTTCTATCTCCAAAAGAGTGGGGAACACATTTCAATCCACAGCTTAAAGAGGTTAGTGGCTTTGCACATTGTATATCCAGGAGCCAAACATAGGTATCTTTGACCTCAAACCTCACAATCTTAACCTTGTTTCTTCACAATTTGATTCTTGAGTCTCCCCACCAGTATATCATTCATAAATTCCCATACTGTATTCATCTTTGGGAAACCAATTATGTCAGGCAAATATGCCTTATCACATTATTTTAATTTAACATGCATTGAGCTCTAGCCATGCTCTAATAATAACTTCAAGAAAACAATAAGAAGTGTTTAGTATGAAATATAAAAACCCTGTGTGGCTCTGTGTGTAATGATTATGTGCCAAACAGTTAATAAATCTTCAGAACAATAGCACTACTTCCAATAATGTTTTATGTTTCAAAATGATTAATTTTTAACAATATGTTTTATCCCTTGTGTATAATGTCTTAGATCCCAAGGGATAAGCAAACCAATCTCCATGTTACTATGAAACAGAAATAAAATATTATAGGATTTTCTGATGACTCTGAGGAGTTGAATGGCTCCTTTGGGACTGCAAAGTTAATTAAAATGAGCATAGATTTGCTATGCTCTATTATAGCACAATTATGCTCTCCCTTCCTTTTTTTGTTCCCTCCTTAAAGACTTTACAATGAAGGTCAAAGTGAGAAAAATAGATAGCATTTTCTTCTACTTTGCTTTTAAATGAAACGAGTTCCACTCTTTTTATGTATATATTTAAAAGAAGCCAAGTTTTGCTACCTTGGATTCCTTGGAGATCACCATTCAGTATATAAGGGGACAGAAGAATTAGAGAGAAATGGTCATGAAATACTCATAATCATAATTGCCATAGGTTTTCTCTACCTTATATTTAGATTTGCAGAACAAGCTTAGACAAATCGGTCAATATGATAGTGTCAGAAAAAGTAGAGACAGTATCTTGATTTTGATGTACTAAACACATACATAGAACTCTTTCTTTAAAATATTGTATTTAAACTATATTCCAGATGTCTTTTGAGCATTGGTCATTGTCTACACACCCACACACACACGCGCGCGCACGGGCACATATCCCCAATAAATGAAAGAAGACTTTCACTCAGATGGGGCAACATATTATAAGAATAAAGGATAAGCATTCTATACTCTTCCTGACACATATTTCAAGGTAAAGATGATTAAAGTTTCTCAATTCTGTGGGCATAGGAAGGGTAGAATACACTGGGTTCAGAAAAGAGCCAAGTGTCTTTTGATGTTAACAGGAAGTACTATACAGTATCCATTAAGACTAGAAGAAATGCAAACTTCAAGAGTGAAAGGAACTTACCCCATATACTTAAAACTTAATGTGTTATTACATTTATTACTTGTAGCAAATTATCACTATTTAACAGATAGGAAAGCTGAGGTTCTACGAGTTCAAATTATTTTTCCAAGAACAAATGCTTGATTTGTAGTAGACACAAAATTTGAACATACATCTTTCTGACACATCATGTTGCCTCTAATGTGATGACCACTCATTCACCATCCACATTCCACTTCCCCTGACCTGTCAGTTCCTCCTAGCAGCTATAGCTCAGCTTTTACAAGTCACTGGTGATGGTTATACATCTTTCAAATCTGTCACATCAGAGAGTTCACAAACACCCTGTCAGGTGAGCTCTTTTGGTCCCAGGTATCAGAAAAAAGTGCTTCATGTAAGACAAAAAATAATGGTAATTTTTCTAAGGATTAACTCCTAAAAGCCTTCACTTACTAGCTCTAAGATGTCTGTCTCTAAGGACCTCTTTTTCTTCATCTTTCTTCTTCATCTTCTATAATGTCCATTTCATTCCAAAGCTTGTCTCTTCACTATTCCAAGAAGGAAAACAGAAACACACAGAAATACATTGTTTCTCTTTCACACTGGAAGTAGAGGAAGTAGCTTCATCTCAACAATCTTTACAAATCTTAGATGCATTTTGACTCAATAATCTTAATTGACATGCCCAACCATGAAGACTACTGTCTCCAGAAGACTGTCAATGTTTCAGCCTCAATAATAGGCTCCAGCAATGAAGTGTAGGAGAAGTCATCTCCTGGAAGCTACGTGGGCCCACAAATAAAGACCAGGGGCCACTAAAAAGCAAAAGACATGTGGATGTTTCAGAAGTGTAATATTCAGAATTTGGTAGATTATGTTGCAGTAACAAGTGATCCTCAAATCTTAGTAGTTTAAAACAACAAACACTAGGAGTTCTGTTCCATGTCATCATTGCTTTCACTTCAGGACCCAGGTTGAATGAACAGCCACATTCTGGAACACTAGCAAATAGACTAGGTGAGGGAAAAGAGAATGTGAAGAAATATCCCCGCTCTTAAACAATCTTCACTTTTGATCAAAGGTCAAAAGCAAGGCACATGGTGATGTAATTTCAAAGGAGGAGGGGAAGTTTAATGCTACTCTGTCATAGAAGGGGAAAGCTAGATTCTTTGTGAGGAGCCAACAACAAACCAACAACCAGCCATCACATCTACCCTGAGTTAGAGAAAGAGAGATGTTCTGAGTTCTAACACCACCAAAAGACTTCAGGAAGACAATGGTATAAGCTTGAAGAATTACAGACCTCTCTAAATGGAGAGAGGATGAATTGCTTTTAGGTGCTCACTGAATTCTTATCTCCTTCACTGATATTTCCATTGCATAATAATTGCTGCATCACAAAGTTAATACCAGGAGAATCAACTACAATGAAGAAAATATATAGTGCTAGGATTAAATCATAGCAACACTCAGTGTTCAGTTGTATGCCTGGGCAATAAATTCAAGTACCTGACTGACATTTCTTTAGTTCCATTTCATTTACTCTAGATGTAATGGAAAAGATATGATCAGAAAAAGCAGAGACTAATTTTAAATTTAACTTGAAACCACCATTGATATTAAGATTTAAGAAACTTATTTGGATGCTGTCAGAGTACATTGTTATAGATTTTTTTCTCCATTCCAACAACAACAGCACAGCAACAATAACAATAATTTTTCTGAAGCCCTAGCCAAAAGAATTTAAGCTCTGTAATTCTGATATAAAAATAATTCTTGAGCAGCCATTGAGAGAATAAACAAAAATAAATGAGAAATGGAATGGCCTAATGCAAAAGAAGAGTTTCAAGACATTGCCCAATGAAGAAGTGCAGAGGTTGACCTCTGATGAAAAATGGGAGAGGAAAAAAATCAAGACTCAATCCATTCTTCCTTTAGAAAATAAGCAATAATGCCTGCACAAGAAAACTTTATTTTCAACGTTACTATTTATTTTGGTAAAGGGAAATAGAATCTTAATGCCTTTGGAACCCATCACTTGAGTGATGTGGTAGAGGGAAATAGAATCTTAATGCCTTTGGAACCCATCACTTGAGTGATGTCATATGATTTTGTGAAGTGGCAAGTGAAATGAAGAGAGTCTTCCCATGTGTACATACTACATTCTATGTCTTATGGAGTTTGATTGTCTACTCTAAGATTTTGCTTTAATAATATCTGGATAATTAACTGTAACAGCTTCTCCCAGCCTAGGAAAAATATGGTTTCAATCTTAAGTGCTTAAAAGTGCTTTTTTCTTATTTCATTCAGTTAATATATATTACATTCCAACTGTGCACAGTCGAGGAGCTAGGCTCAAAATGGTGAACAGTACAGAGAAGAGTTCATGTTGCTAAACAACTTTTTTATGTAAGCAAGAGTCTTAGGAGTTTGACCTGGGTTTATATCCCATGAGCTAGAGTTTATGTCTCATGATACAAAAGTGGGTTGGCTAATGGCTATGGGGTTGAGACTCGTGGAAATTTCCAAAATCAGCATCTGAGGCCAAAGGGAATGTTGTAACTTCAGAAAGCCTTGAATTAGAACAAAGAAAAAAAAATCCCAGGTTCTACACAGCATGATGTGAAACTAAAACAAGGAGAAAAGAATAACAAAAGAAAATGATTGCATCAGGTGGGTTAGGAACCTGGCAGTGTTAACTTTAATATAATAGCTCATTTAATCTTACAGGAAGGCTATGAAGGAAGTGCTTTGATTATTCCTACCTTGCAAGTGACAAAACAGGCTTACAGATCCAGAAACTGACATACCCAAGATCACATCCATCAGCCTGGCTCAGTTTGTGCTTTTAACCACAAAATGCTACTGATAAAAGTAAAATGAAGCAGATTCATTTCCTATTTATAAGGGTTGGACAATATTAGGCTTAGACAGATTATCTAAGGCATTAGAATATAAAACAGGTTTTTCATTTATAAAACATTGGTACCAAGTTGCCTACATAGGAAGTAAACCATTTATTTCTGGAGAGACATTTGATTAACCTAGAAGCACTGGAGATTTATAAAAGTCAGATCCATATTAGACTAATTCCAACAACTTCAAGGATGTAAGATTTCCTAGAGTAGAGGCTCAAGTATCGTATTTATCTTGATCAACCATGGCATTAAAAGGAATAATGATTACAGAATAAATGAATACATAAATGATAAACTATAAATGACCATGGTTTAATTTTCCTTTCTAACTTCTATTTTCTTAAGTGATTATTGATGTTCTTTGTAAAGAATTAAACATTTTTCAATGAAGCAAAATAAATAGCAATTACACAAGTCCTAAAAGAATTCAGAATGTTAAGAATGCATATCAGGATATATGACCCTGCTTGCTTCCTCCTGCTCTACATGGAATGGGAGAATGGCGCATTCATGGAATGATGATTCATTCATTGGATTCATCAGATGAATCCAATGCTTCTAATTGAAAACACATCCCTGTGCACCCTTAATTAATTTTCCAATTTTTGCTCTACTTCTAGTGCTCAAGCTCTGGAACCAAAAACAAAACAAACAAAAATTCTCATATAACTATCACAAGAAATTTTGGTTTGGGGGCATCGTTGTTGGTATATATTTATTCAAATATTCCAATTAACTAAGAGTACAAGGCTCCCACAGTCTCAAGCTGTTTTGCTAGATAAAATACAAGATGCTTAGTTTATCTGAATTTCAGATAAACAATGAATAATTTCCTTAGGACAGGTATGTCCCAAGCATTGTATGTTTGTTTGTTCGCTTGGCTTTGGGATATCTGGCAAGTCTGTCACCAAGGTTTAAAGAAACAAGGGCTCCACTGGGAGAATGTTGTAGTACCAAACATGCGTGTCTGCCAGTAATTGGTTCTGCTACCCTGAGTAAGCTGCCTTGCCCCGCTGAACCTCAGTTCCTTCATTTGCAAAGGGAAAGGAGTTGGACTAGTTGAATTCTGAGGACCCTTTCCTCTGTACATTTCTAGATTCTAGTAGTCTCTAAGAGTCTGGACTACATGCAAAGAAAAGAAGCATGATGCCGTTGTTTGTAAAATTTCCTGTGAGGCAGAGAAATTATGAAGCCATTCACTTATTATAATTCTCCCCAAGAAGGAGAGAAAAGAACAACAACAGCAAATTAAATAGATGATGGGGGCAGGACATGGCTGTCTTCCAGAAAGTTCCTAAGAGGTAAAAGAGTGTGACCCGGGATGTTCTCCTCTCTAAAGGCTCCTGCTGTTCTCTTTGGAAGTTACCATTTGTTCCACCCACAGGGTTCCAAAATTAAGAACTGACCTCTTTTGTGGGGAAAAATGATTTTAATGCATTTATAAAGAGCTAAAATATGCAGGGATATAAGAAAAATGTTTTTAAAGATCTATTTGCATTCAGTTAAGGGACAGAATGCTGAATGTAATTGTCATAACTCAAGTTTTAGGAGTTTTTAGATTTTTTTTTCTTAAATTTTATTTTTATTATTTATTCATTAATTATTATTTTGTGTGGAGGTGGGTAGTAGATAGCAACAGGATGCAGCTCTGCCATCATCATTTATCTAACTTAGCAAGACTAATTCATACCCTTCACAGCACTCTCCCTATATGAAAGATCACCCCAGTGCCTTCATTAATTACGACATTGTTCATAATGGCTCAGCATTCCCCCATTCTGGCTTGAGTTAAATCAGAAATGCAATGAATTACATGGAATATATGTGTAAACCAGAATACTAGTAATTCTTCCCTTCCTGGGCATTAAAAATACAATTCTTCAACTTCTACATACTATGAGCACCACTTCATTTCAGAGTAAGATAAAAACACAAAGCAACTTCTCATTGTGGCAAGGCAATCCTGGGAAATCTTTTTAAAACAAGACCACAAATAGGGCGATACAGAGAGAGTTTGGGAAATTCACCATGTAACATAGGAGAGACCCTGTGGGTATTTTGGTGAGAGAAGTACATCATAACCAAATACAAAGTCAAGTGGAATCTTCCTCCAGGAACCGTATTTTTTAATGAAAGGGAGCTCAGTCGAAGCATGAATGTGATTCTCTGTAACAAAGAGTCCCACAACTGCTATGCCTAATCACAGTAGAACAAAAAGTTAGAGACAGGACACAGACAGGGTTCACCTTCGTTTGGCCACTGAGGGCTGAAGCTTTAAACCACAAACTGTCTTCAGGCTTGTACATTTAGAGGATTCCAATCCCATCTAATCTTGTAGGCTTCCCTGGGTATCCTCCATAAGCCTTTAGCCCTGTTCATATTTCCTGAGTCATATACAGGGCAGCGAGCAGGATGGAATCCAAAAGTACAATTCTCAATCAGGGTTTTTCAGTCCTGACACTATTGACATTTTGGGAAGAATAATTCCTTGCTGTGGATGACTGTTCTGTATATTGTAGCATGCTCAGCATCACACCTGGCCACTTAATCAGGAGAGGGCAGTAGCACATCCCCTCCCTCCCTAGCTGTGACAACCAAAACGTCCCCAGACTCTTCAGAATATCCCCCAAGAGAAGGGAAGGCTAAATCAATCAAGTTAATCCATTAAAGGAGTGACTTAGACTCTCAGGAAGGAAATTAGACTTTGGTAAAATAAAGCACACAAATATATATATAAAAGGTGTCCATATTTCTTCTCACCGTGTTGTATCGTTTTCACACTTCATGTGAATTGTATACTGTACTCAAGCATCATAAACATTTGTGGAACACAAAATGGGTTGGCGATGTTATTTTTCTGTGTCTAGATGAACACATTATTTGAATGTTGTCTTCCTGATTATCCACTCTCAATACAATCAATCTCTCAAAACACTACAGTTGGGTTGTTTTTTTTTACATACCACAGATGGCTTTCATTGATCTATCTATTCCTTCAAGATCCAGCCCCCGCCTACTCCCCCAGACCCCCTCTCCTCCTTCTGTCCCACATGTCTTCTTGAAAGGCATGTGTGCTATCACACTGGCCGGTCTCTCAGCCTGGAAGGCACATCTCCTCATCAGACTGGCAACTCACTTGAAAACAGACCCAGTGTGTTGCTCCTTTACTCTTTTTTTAAATATTTACTTTTTAGAGAGAGAAGGGGAGGGGAGGGGAGAGGTAGGGGAGAGGTAGAGCAAGGGGAACAGAAGATCCCAAGTGGGCTCCGTGCTGAGCACAGACCTGGGGCTAGAATTAAGAAACTGTGAGATGGTGACCTTAGCTGACATAGGGACATGGGACCATGGGATGCCTAACCCTCTGATCCACCCAAATAACCCCTCCTTTTATTTTGAACACTGAGCAAAGGTTCTGGCATGGTAATATTTGCTATTTTTTAAAAAGAATGAAATAAATTAATAATAACTCAGAAGAACTCTTAGGTGTCAACTCTACTTTCCCTCAGGAGACAAATCACCTCTAATTCTTCAATCAAAGTTAGATACAGAGTTGATTCAAAAAGCAAGTGTTCTCCTTTTTTATTTTCTGAAAATCTAGAACTCTGATTATTGGTTAGAAAATAAAAATGGGCTCTTGTGATTTTACTGCACTGATTAACTTTAGGGTTTCAGTCAAAGAGTCTGTTGTGTAGTAGGTCAGAAATAAAACGTGAAAAGAGAAAGCTGCACCTAAGACCCAGGTGCTTTAATACTTCTGGACTTTGCTATTTTGGATGTGGTGGGGGTGGGAAGCGGGGGAGGATGAAGAGGGCAGAATGATATAAACCAAAATAATGAGATGTTTACCCTAAAAAGAGTAGGTCAGTCATATAAAAATAAAGTTCCTTTGGAAATAGCAGGAAAATCATCATGAAAGACACTTTCATGTATAAGACACTTTACTAATTCATTACAACAGAATTCTATGTTTGCTTGTTTGGCCAAGGAGGGTTTCTGCCTCAGTCAGTCTTCAATTTCAGAATTTGAATACTATACAGAGACCTTAAGGACCAGCGAGTCCTGTGTTTTTCTTTACCCAGAGAGGAAACTGGCCATACAAAGATTCTAGTTTTATAAGTGAATTAAAATTTAGTTTTCTTTTTTTCATGCCACCTTAACAATAATTTTGTTATCATAGAATGGAAAATGTAGTGCCCTATCAATTCTCTATAGCTAACATGAGCCAAGAAAATCATCTAAATAAAGTCCAGTGGCAAAGAAAGCATGAATCATAAAGCAAAGCAATGCCAAACTAAGCCATGTTTCATCAGTCACCAAAATTAATCCTGAGTTTCACCAACTCATGCAGACTCTGTCCAAAGAAATGTTCTGGGAGGCACACAGATTAAAATGAAGGGCTGAATTAAAACACCAGAGTTACATTTTATTTTCTAAACCTGTACTTTCCACTGGTAATCAGTTAGAATGTGAAAACAGACCTCTAGCTAAAACAATGCCTCACGTAAAAACAACTGCAGAATGCTGTAGTGAGGTAGGTATCCTCTGGTGCAGGAGTTTGCCAACTTTTTCCCTCAAGGGATCAGAAAGGAACTAATTTAGGCTTTGCAGGCTTGTGGTGTCTGTTGCAACTACTCAACTCCGCTTTTGTAATGAGAAAGCAAGCACAGACACTGCTAACTAATGGGTGCGGCTACATGCCCATAAAATTATTTATGCAAAGAGGAAGTGGGCTGCATCTGATGGAAGGGCCACTGATTCTTTAATATATTAGGCAACCAAGAACTGAGAACACTGTTAAGGCACAGTGTGGAGTTTGTTGTTCCTTCCTAATTTCTCAATAGATACATGTTTGCAGTTAATACCTCACAGTCATTAATTTAAAATGAAACCGCCAGTGACTCTGAACTGGCAATTAGTTAAGACAAGGTAAACGTGTAAAATGCCTTCCAGTTAGCTATCTGATCTGCATCAATCCACACGTTTAAGTCAGTGAAAGAGCAGAAATGTAATTTTCCAGAACACGCAACCCTACCGCTCTGCATGCCTCTAATGAGCGAAAGCTAATTATTTTATTATCTTAACATAAACCTCCCCAAATTAAATATTTCCAGGGTTATAAGCGGTTTGTCTCCAAGCTTCTCCAAAAGCTTAAAACCAGTCATTTCACTTTGACAGACAATACTCTTGGTCTCCTCATAGTTCAAATAAAGTCTTGACATCTTTCAGAGTTTTTCTTTTTTTTCTTCACACATAAAAACAAGGCACTACTGATGTTGCTCTCCTTATTGAGAGGAGTGTTTGATACCAATGTATCCTGTAACCAAAAGGGTCCAGAAATTGTGAAGAAGCTGGAATAGCCTTCATCATTCTTCCTTTAAATCCAGCTCTAATCTCATCAGTGTTAACTGATTTTATTTGTCCCTATGATACATTTTCATTTTACCCTCTTCATAGATAAACAAATACACACTTTTATTTATTCCTCTTACAAAAGAAAATTCCATTATTTGATTATTAACCATTTTCTAGTTCTCTTTTCCTCCAAGCTGAATAATTTTTATTTTTCTTTCTGAAATCTGTGTTGCTGGATCTGCCAAAATTTGTCATGACAAACCCATCTAGGTGAGGCCTTCTCTCAAATTATTTAATCCCAGGGAATTAAATTTCAGGATATTAGGCAGAGCGATAGGCCAAATAACCAAGTTTGGCTCCTACATTGTTTGTTATTGAACTCTTAAGGTCTAGTGTTATCATACTCATCTCATTGTTCTATGGTAAACAAATATCCACACTTCTTTTAAGCCACCAAGTACAACAAAGTTATAAACTTCTGTTCCATGACCATTGGAATGCATTCCTTTCTATGTTTCTTCAGGGAGAGCTAGGAAGCCAATTTTTAATTTTCATTACCCATTTCTAATAAGATATACTCATAAGTAAATGCTTTCATTTTCCTCCAAACATAAAATACTTCTCAGTCATGCTCTCTTCCTTCATTCTCTCTTTCATGTTGATTTTTTAAAATTCCCTTATTCTTCACAATATCCAGTGCAAATCCATGGCCAATTACTACCCATACATCCTATTCTTAATTGAAGTTTGAAGCCCTCAATTACCTAAAATAAATGAGTTCTCTTGGAACTTTGGTGGCAGAGGAGAGAACAATCATTGTTACCTTCAAGAGGGCCTGCCGTAACAACAGGGCTACAGTCAAAGAAGGGATGTGTTCCCCTTGAATTTTTTGCTCCCTTGGGGAGGAACTTATGGCAAATGAGGATCCAGTACTATTTCTTTTGGCCTATCTTAAACAGAAGTGCATGGCAAAGTGATAGAGCCCCCAAATCTCCCAGATAAGCCTATAATAAGGTACCCCATGCCTTCCTCAAATCCTCAGGTTTATTATATGTTTTTATATGAAGTTCTTAAGAATTATTTGTGGAAGGAAGAAAAAAAGGAAGAAAGGAATCATTTATATGATAAGAGTTCCCTTAGTACAACTGACCAGGTGTATGTTTTCATATCAGTTGCTTTAAAGTTTAAAATTCATAAGTAGGCACCTGGAATTTCTTTTCAGTAAAGTTGGAAAAAGGGCTATGACAGTCTACTTATCACAATAACTAGATGAGAGTGTTAGATTTAAAGAAGGATATAAGTGAATACTATTTTCTTTTCAGATTGTTTTAATATACTGTATTTTTGTTTCCAAGTCTTTGAATTAAGTTTCCAAGCACCCAAATGCCGTATGTGAATTTTTTGTTTGTTTCTATGTTTCTTTTTTTTTCCATATAATTTATAGTTAAGTTAGCTAACATACAGTGTATACAGTGTGCTCTTGGTTTGGGGGGTAGATTCCCATGATTCATTGCTTATATACAACACCCAGTGCTCATCCCAACAAGTGCCCTCCTCAATGCCCATCATCCATTTCCCCTCTCACCCACTCCACCCCCCATCTACCCTGTTTGTTCTCTGTATCTAAGAGTCTCTTACGATTTGCCTTCCTCTCTGTTGAAACTATTTTTCCCCCTTCTCTTCCTCCCATGGTCTTCTGTTAAGTTCCTCAAATTCCACATATGAGTGAAAATGTATAATATCTGTATTTCTCTGACTGACTTATTTCACTTAGCAAAGTACCCTCCAGTTCTATCCATGTTGTTGCAAATGGCAAGATTTCATTCTTTCTCATTGCTGAGTAGTATTCCATTGTGTATATAAACCATATCTTCTTGACCCATTTGTCAGTTGATGGACATTTAGGCTCTTAATATAATTTGGCTATTGTTGATAGTGCTGCTATAAACATTGGGGTACATATGACCTTACAAATCAGCACTCTTGGGTCGTCTGGGTGGCTCAGTTGGTTAAGTAGCTGACTTCATCTCAGGTCATGATCTCACAGTTAGTGGGTTTGAGCCCTGCATCAGGCTCTGTGCTGACAGCTCAGAGCCTGGAGCCTGCTTCTGATTCTGTGTCTTCCTCTCTCTCTGACCATCCCCCACTCATGCTTTATATTTCTCTCTCTCAAAAAATAAATGCTAAAACATTTAAAAACAAAAACAAAAAATCATATCAGCACTCCTGTATCCTTTGGATAAATTCCCAGTAGTGCTATTGCTGGGTCATAAGGTAATTCTATTTTTAATTTTTTGAGGAGTCTCCACACTGTTTTCCACAGTGGCTGCACCAGTTTGCATGCCCACCAACAGTGCCAGAGGATTCTCATTTCTCCATATCCTCGCCAGCATCTGTGTTTCCTGAATTGTAAATTTTATCTGACCAGTGTGAGGTGCTATCTCAGGTGTGGTTTTGATTGGTATTTCCCTGATGATCAACTTTATTGTCAGAAGACTCTAAGAATGCATGAAGGGGTGGGCACCAAGGAAATGTTTGGGAACAACTGTAATTTGCTTACAGGTGTAGCAACATTCAAGATTAAAGGATTCATGTTTTTTCTGAATGGAAGAAAATACATCTCTGAGAATCTAGGCTCAGTTCTTCTCAAAATGCCTATCTTCTTGTGCCATCTAGGTAAGCAGGCTACTGAAAAAAACCATAGCAATCTGAATAGTACAGAGTGTTAAAAACTAAAAGGAACAAAAACTTTTTAAAAAGTTTTTTAAAAAACAAAACAAAACAAAAAACCTAAGAGAAATTTGGTTCCCAGTTTTCCCAAATTCAAAGGCCTTATTAGAATTCACAAGACAATGTAACTTCCTAGCTTGCAAAGCTCACGTTCCTGAAGGCCCAAGGGGACTCAGCTTCTGAAGCTGCTGCCTACTTCTCTTGAGAAATTCAGTCTGCACTGTAACTGGAAAAAAAAAGAAAAGCAAAGGAAAAGAGAGAATTATTCTTGAAACGCTCAGGAAAGTGAAGAGACATTTGCTTTATTATCATGAATCCATCCTATCAGCTGCAGGAAGTAAAATTTAGCGTTGGGTCAGACAACCCCCTAAGAAGATCCAGAGTGGGTCAGAAAGATACCCTAGGAAGTAATATAAAATTATCAATTCATAGAAGCATGGAATGGCGGTTGCCAAGGGCTGGAAGGAAGGGAAAATCAAAAAATGATGGTCAAAGGGCACAATGTTTCAATTACACACAAAATAAACAATTTCTGGAGATCAAGTACACAACATAGTGCCTAGAGATAATAATATTGTGTACTTAAAATTTGCAAACTGGGTAGATCTTATGATATGTGTTCTCACAACACACACACAAATAATAATAATAATAATAATAATAATAATAAGGACAGAAGGAAACTTTGGGAGGTGATGAACATGTTTATGGTATTAACGGTAGGGCTGGTTTCACAAGTGTGGACACTTGGTACTCAAATTCATTGGGTTGATATATATTAACTATATATATACACTTTTATTTTTACATTTCAATGATACTTCAACAAAATGGTTAAAAACAGGTTGGCTAGTCATTCAAACATTGGTTGTGCTTTCTGGCACAAGTATGAGGGGAATTTTGCCTCCACAGTGGTGGGAGGAGAAAATGTAATGCTGAACTTTCTGTGGGTAATGAGAGAACAGAAAATTCAGGGACCAAAATAGATTTTTAGAAATTATCCTTAATAGTCAAAATAATTAGGCCAGTTCTTCATGCAGGTCAATATCACATTTAAGGGTATAAGGCTGGTGTGTAGAAATTTGAAACAAATAAGATTATTGCCACCAAACCTGGTAAAAATGAAAATGTAGTCAAGTAGTATTTAGCATCATAGAAAAATAAGACAATGTTTACAGAGAAGCCCAATATCTAGAATAGGTACTGGAGGAAGATGGGCATGAAGAAAGAGGGTGGAAATGTTGGGATGAAAACAATTATAGGACATTCTTCTTGCTCATAAAGGATTTGCATTAAATACAGCAGAGGAAAAGAACACCTCTGCATTGAAAACTAATGACCACAGGAAAGGGAAATAACTTTCACTGACAACCATGTGTTGAGCATGGTGTTGGCACTTGATACATATTATCACCTTTTTTAAATCCATACTGTGACTGGATAAAATATTCCATTTACCAATAAATAAAAAGGCACTCAGAGTTGTTTATGTTTTGCAAATGTTTTGCAGAATGTACTATGTCAAGGGCATATTATAAAACCTTTAAAAGACAAAAGACTAAACCCTGGAAAATCTGTATTTGTATGTGTGCATGTGTACATGATATGCACATATATGTATATAAATATATACAACACGAATGCTGAGAAATGTGCTTCTGCCAGTCCAGTTAGTCACAAAGGTTTTACGTGGGGTTCACACCATCGTTGCTATTTTCCAGCTCCTGTGGTGGAGGCTGCAGCATGATGCTTATGGTACAGGTAGAGTTGGTAGTTTGAAATCCCATCTTGACCATGCATGAACTATATGTCCTTGAGCAAGTTACATACTACTTCTAGCTTCTCAACTATAAATGAGAGCTAATGACATCTACCCCAAAAGATTTGTGAAGATTAACTATTTAAGCCTGACCACAGTGACTAGTGTACACAAAAGCACTCAATAAAAGTTTGATGTTAATTTTGTCTGTTTTCTCTGCTGCTCTGCCTCCAATACTTGGAACAGTAATCAGAACAGAGTACACAATCACTAAATATTTGCTGACTGATTGCTTAAATGTATTATTCTGTTTTCCATTTTTTTTTTCCCTGTAAAGATAAGTCCCCTCCATGTCAATCCACTCCTGCCAGACAAATGTAAAAGGCAAGGAAGGCTTAGTCTCTGTCCAAATTGACCTGCTTTGTATGAGCAAGGGCTGGGCCTTCACTCTGGCATGAGAAAATGAGAATCAAATACATGTGAAGAAAGGCTAGAAAGCCTCTCTGCAGAGTGAATACAGCAGGCTTCTCTAGCAATGTGTTCTCCTTCAAAGAATCCAGATTCCATTAACTTGAGGTCAGCTTCCCTCATTGTACCTCTTGTTTGTTTCCCCTCCCCAGACATTTATTTCCCTGACATCACGGGGATGAGTTGAACAAAGGAGAAATAGAGCTGTAACAACTCTCACTGAGCCAACAGGACACCAGTGTGAAATGAGACAGCTCAAGTTATTATCTTACTTGCTTAAAGGAAACCCATGGGACTAGATGAAAGACCAGGAAAAGAAAAGGCTGTGAGTGTGTGAATATGAACTAACACCAGATCCAGAGTCCATAATCCTCATTGTTTTTGTAGAGATATTAGCTACCTTCATTTGGTCTATTTCTAGAGTTATGTGCCATTGCAAAGCATTGTATTAAAATGTCATCGCTTCTACCACAGGCAAAGCTAATATTTATTGAAAAATTCCATGCATCACTGTTTGTATACATCATTTTGCAGACATTGCCACATTCAATCCTCACAATGGCCCTTGGAAGTGATATGACCCCAGTTTTCAGATAAGGAGACAAGCCCCAGAAACCTAACCACTCAGCTGGAAAACTTTGCTATTGTTGTACCAAGTCTGTCTGGTTCCAAAATGCTGATATCTTAATCTTTTAACTTTCAGCCACACAGGAATTTTGTGGTATTAATTACTTCTTGAAATGAGCAAACCTCCAAAAAGTTTGACCATCTTTCTTGTTGCATGGAATTTTTTGTTCACGGTAATATTTATGGTGAAGGGGTGTTCATCGCTACTTAATCTCAATCAACCTACATTCTGTTTATCAACAAATGCTTCCTTGCTCTGAGGTCCTAGTTTAATCCTATGTGACTTCTTAAATAACTCTGTCATTAAATGAATACATGAAAAGTTTACTATAGACATTCCATTTGTTAAAGCAGTAGGGTACAGTTCACAAATCTGTTTTCACATGCATTCATTCATTTAGTTCTCAAATCAAATCCCTAGGGTATACTGACTTTTCTCCTATCATTCTCCAGTTGAGAATTAGGGATGCACAGAGCTCGTTAATATAGCAAAACCAGAACTCAAATCTTGTGCTCTTCCAACTCCAAGCTCAGTGCTCTCCTCCCTGAATCACAGCTATCTAGTATGATGACGCTGCACTTGGAATCCATCCAGTACAAGCCATCACCTCCATCAGATGCTTCCTATCAGCAGATGAGCAAAGCGTAACTGTTGGAGTGGTGGTTCAGTGTAGCTAAATATTCATCAGAAGTGTGCACATTAACAGCCACATACAATAATTAGCCTGAAATTAATTTCCTCAGTTAATACATGCCACAGAATCAAATTAAACCTTAACAGAAAACAGGGCAGACTGTAACTATTAATCCTCCCCTAAGCAACAATAATTATTTTTGCCAACATTTATTTCATTTGCATATAGGATGTTACGTCGCAAATTTTCACATACCAGTGACAATTTTCTCTGCTTTTCTAGATTGAGAATTAAGCAGTTTATTAGGTCAGATAGTCTGTCGGCAAAAATTTCCATGGATCCAGTTCAGGAGTAAACTGCTAACATGTGGGGCAGCCAAGTTCATTACTGTTAGTGCTCTAATTCACAATGGGATCCACTTACTGCGAATATATGTATAACATATACTCCATTCATGACTGAAGAGTAATTTTATGATAAATGGAAAGTGCCTACAAGTCACATAAGAAATACTTCAAAAATTAATATATCTCTCATTGTATGTAATTATTATGGGGATCAATCATGCTTTTCTCTGATTGGAAAATCGTGTTCGTAATGTTCATTGATTTAATTTTCAGTAAATTCTTCCTGGAGATGTCTTATGTAAGCAGAGCTATCAGTCCTGGGAATACAGCAGTGCAAAAATAACCATGGATCCTTTGCTTATAAATCTTGTTTTCACTGGGAGACAGACATAGCTACAACAGAAACTAAACTGTTCATGCCAAAGTGTATAAGGCCCACTTCAGGAAACAAAAAGTGCCTGAGAAGTTAATATGAACCTGTCACTCGTTAAATTGTGAAACTTTAGATAAGTTATTTAACCCACCTAAACTTCAGTTTCCTCATCTATAAAAGCAGGAGTGAGCCACAGGAAAAAAAAAAAAAAACAAACAAAAACCTAATGTTTTACATTACAGGAGGTAAATATTGCACTCTGTGAACACTCTCTATATATCAATCATTTACTGGATACTTTGCACATGTTTTCTTTTTTTCTGCCTTACATCAATCCTAGAAGGTGAAATTAACATTTATCAGTATTATCATTTTATAGGGTTAACTATGGTCACACAGCCAGTATAGGATAATGGCAGCTTTTGAACTTGGTTAAAGAGGAGTTTAGAGGTACTCTTATTTACTATTAAGTCATTTTGCCAAGAAAGGAATGCAGAGACACACATTAGCATATTTTTCCCACTGTGTCATCAACAATCAGGACTTTCACTAGTAAGAGTAACCAAGCTTTTTCCTTCTCAACTTCCAACATTGTTTTCAATGTTTTTATATTTTGAGACAGCACACACAAAGGAGGGGCAGAGAGAGAGAATACCAAGCAGGGTCTGCACTGTCAGCACAGAGCTCAATGTGAAGCTCAACCCCATGAACCATGAGATTATGACCTGAGCCAAAATCAGGAGTCAGACGCTCAACCTACTGAGTCATCCAGGTGCCCTGCTCAACTTTTTATGTTTTAACTGATGGTTAAACCATGACCAAAAAACAAAACAAAACAATAAAAAATAAAACACAGACACACACACATATAATAAAACTCTTAGTAACAAAAATGTTGTCTCCAGTGGGTTTGGTTCTGCAGTTTTCATTCAAGCATATGCAATTTTTGAGTAGAAACATATGTGAACTCCAGCACAGAGCTGTTTACTGGCAACTGATTAATATTTCCCTTGGTATGAGTTTTTTGGGGAGTTGTGAATGTTTTATAAATAGAATCTAGAAGACTGTCATCCTCTCACTGTTCAGTTACCAAGTTTTATTAAGGAAATGACAAAAAAAAATCTATCACTTTGGGTGAGGATATCTACTAAGTAAATAAATGGATTGGCTGTCTATATGGAATCCTGCCAAATAATTTTCAAGAGATGCCTTTAATACTCTATTAAACAGACAAAAATACATAAATAAAAGGACACAAAAAAAGAACACTATAAACAAACCCTGAAGTCCTTTCATTGAGAATTTCATAAGCTAGCACAATGCTAAGATCAAGATCCCCATAAAACATGTATATCCAATGTTTCTATGAACCTTTAAACACAAATAGAAAACGTGACTACCACACAGTTCAATTACTTTTAACATAGTCTATTTGTAAATGCAATGGATTCTGGTTTTTATCTTTTCCCAGATGAGAAAGAATTGACCTTCTATCTTATATATCCATTTGACTTCCTTGATAGAATCTCTTTCCTTCCTTCTGGGTTTGCCTCTCACTCATGTAAGAATCAGTCCCCCTTCTGATGGCTCCTGATTTCTGTGTGGGAACCACAATGTGGCTTAAAGGAATTTCATTATTTTCCAGAGGGGGATATGACTTAGGCAAGATGTGCTTTTTATCCCACCTGACAGCAGTGGGCATGGGATCTTAAACTGTTTAAGCCACTGAGAATTTTTTTTAATTCTCTTCTAACCGCCCCCCACCCACCTTATTGTTGTTGCTGCTGGTGTTGGTGCAAAAGCATTCTCTTTCCTGGTTTTTGTGCAAACGGAATACATGGTCCCAGGAGATGACCAAAAGAGAGATCACTTTTAAATGTAATCAAGACAAAAAAAGACAATAGGAATGAAGAAAGAAAGCAAACATGGAAGGAAGGAAGGAAGGAAGGAAGGAAGGAAGGAAGGAAGGAAGGAAGGAAGGGAGGGAGGGAGGGAGGGAGGGAGGGAGGGAGGGAGGGAGGAAGGAAGGGAGGGAGGGAAGGAGGGAGGGAGGGAGGGAGGAAGGAAGGGAGGGAGGGAAGGAGGAAGAAGAGAGAGACAGGAGGAAATAAAGAATGACAGGAGGAAGGAAGGAGGAAATTCTAACCTTACTGCAGTGCTGGATCAAGTCTAAAATGAAGCTAAAAGCCACAGAAAACTCTATTTTGTGTCCCAAGTTTCCCTTTATTGTTGAACCAGAGTAAACTATTTGGATTCCAGGAATTTGGATATGGACATTTTGGGGGGCCATATTCTGACTACCACAGTAACATACACTTCCCTTGCAGGTCTGTTGTAAGAATTAAAAGGTATAAACCACGCAAAGTGTTTTGCACATAATACATGAACTATAAATTGCAACTCTTATTATTAAGTCAGAAGGAAGTGAGAAAGAAGTAAAAGTCAAGTCAGTTCTTTGATCTTCCTTATGCAACCTGTGGGTCAGGGCCTTGAGATCCAGAGAGAAGAGTGTAAAGAGTTAGCACTGTTTCTCCAGCCCACTTGATGACTGTCCCCATTCTCAAGAGCTCACCATTGTCACACTATTTTCTCTCTCCAGTGCCCAGATCTCTTGCTATGGGTCTTACCTGGGCTTGTTCAAACTCTTGACATGCTGATTCCAAATACTCCCCTAGACCTTAACAAAGCAAGCCTGTATTAATCCCAGATACTCTCATAAATTATTAAGCCAACTGGTTGAGAATATTGAATGCTTAAACACCTGGGCATGTAAATTATTACCTTCTAACAAAAAGCACCAAATGTCTAAATCCATTTATCCTAAACTAAGCTATTTGAATCCCACCTCCATGATATGTCATAATATTACACCTCTATTATCACTAAAAGAATTTTTAGGGGCACATGCGTGGCTCAGTCAATTAAGCATCTGACTCTTGGCTCAAGTCACAGTGCCTGAGATCCAGCCCAATGTTGGCTCTTAGCTCTCAACAGGGATTCTCCCTCCTTCTCTTTCTGCCCCTCCCCTGCTCATGTGTGCACACACACTCTCTCTCTAAAATAAACATAAAAGAAAAGGTTCTTAAAATCAATCCATTTATTTTAATCAAAATTATTTTAAAAGAAAACTTAAGTCATCACTTAAAAAAAAAAAGATAGCAACTAGTATAATTAGTATAGTCTGCCATAAATAGAAAGTAACCAAAAAGAAAGGTAAAGATAAGAACACAAAAACAATGTCATTCAAACCCAGGTGGTTATTTCTGCTTGCCAAGATTCTGAGCTGAAAGGGAGAGTATAATGGTATCAAAAGCCCATGAACCCAAATATTCCTTGACACAGAATAAATAAATAAATTGTGGAACAGGAGATCAAAGCCTACCAATCACAAAGAACATATAAACAGGTCAAGATGGTGAGCAGGCCTGCTGGTACAGCATCAGGCCAGTGGCTAGAGGGTATTCAAAAATGGTGTTACAGGGCTGCAGGGTTCAATAAATTGGGGTTAATGCAAGGTGATACCGTATATGAGAATGAGACTGTGAAAGAGGCCGCAAGAAGTCTTCCTGAGAATCTTTATAACGACAGAATGTCTCCTTTAAATGAGCATTGACCCTGACCAAGAGGCAGTAGATCTTGCCTAAAGAGCATATCTTAAAATTGGAGGAGGATAAATTCTACCTTGAACTATATCTGAAAGAGGTTATTTGGGAAAGAAAAGAGAGAGAAGAATGGGTGAAGAAATAATTGTGGGGGTGAAATCTATGGTTGAAGATGCTATCGAATATTTTTAAGAAGTTGAGCAAACCTGAAATATATGATTTAGAACTAGCGGAGCTGCAATGTATTACTTTAAATAAATGTCTATTGTAATTATTAAAAAATTTTAAAAATGTATAAACTATAGCTGATCCTACAACAGGGATGAATCTCACAAATGTGAAGCTAGCTCATAAAAGACAGATGCAAAAGAGCACTAGATGTATGACAGCACTGCACTGACATCAAATTCAAAACCAGGCAAAACCAATCTGTGGCCAAAGTCAGATAGAGTTCATCCTAAAAGCAGCAATGCCTAGGCAGGAGTACAAATGGAATTTCTGGGGGACTGGCAAGGTGCTACTTCCTAATCCAGGTTCTGCAAACTGGCATGCTTACTGTATGTAATGCACCAAGCTGTACATTTAAGATCATACTTTTCTTAAGGTATGTTAGACGTCAAAGAAGTGTTTGCTTAAAAAAAATTCCTCTCTGCAAGCACTCACACTAGCAACAAATGGACTCTTCCTCCTAGATGGCATCTAAAGATTCACTACCACACCTTAAGAAATGCTGCCTCAAGTCAGAGGAATGATGATAGTAGTATACATAATAGACCAACGGAGGGTCCCTGTTAGATGACCATTTCCCTGAGGCTGAGTTGGTGACCTTCTCCTACACTTTCAGAGGACCATAGGGCTTAACTAGATCTATCTCTATCTCCATATTAAACAGGATTATTTCCTAGCCTGCCTCTATCAGACCCACTTCCTTGAGGGCAGGAGCTAAATCTTTAACTGCAGGACCTTAGCACCTAACAGGGTACCTGACAGGAAGGGATTCTCCATAACTATCTGCGGCATGTATCAATGGATGAGGGTTATGAATTCATCCTACGACATACACTGTACGGGCTGGCAGAAAAGCGAGACTAAGGACATACATCTGGATATGGGGAGCAATTGTACATAAATCCTGACATCAGTATATTTACAAGTTTGAAGAGAAAGGGAGTCTGTGGTACTAATAATCAGCCTGAACCCCATTGGAGGACAGCTGCTATTACTTTGCTTTAAAACAGCCTTGAGTGGAACTGTACAGTCTGGTACTTTTTACTATTTAAAGGGCCCAAGGTGGTGCTAGAACTGTAATATCAGTAATGAAAGCAAATGTGTGAGCTGCTTGGTCCTATTAAAGATAAGTTATTTCAGGTGCATTCAGAATAGGTACACATGGAGAGGTAGAGCCATTTCTTTTTATCCTTGCTGGGGATAAGTCAGACAATAAGTATGTCTGAGTTCTCCAGATAAACCCCCAAATGCCTTTCAGTCACTAATTTACGAAACTTTTTTGCATCATAGGCAGAACCAATATTTTGTATGCATAAATGTGCCATACTTATTATGATCTAATGTTACAAACCCCTGTAACATCCTTAGAAAAGTACCTGCTATCCACTCGACATTCAATAAATGCAACGGATACTATCAAGCCCAATCACTATCTGTGTGCCATTAAAAAATAAAAGAGAGAAAGAAAGGATAGAAGGGAAGGAGGGCATGCAAGAAAGAACACAGAAGAGAGAAAGAGACAGGGAGGTAGAAAGGTAAAGATAGAGAGGAAGGAAGACAAAAGAAGAAAATGGAAAATGAGGGAGAGAGAAAATAAAGAGAAGAAGCAAAATGGGTATCAGAAAGACAGCAGATTCAAACAAAACATTTTAGAGGTTATACTAAAGTGAAAAAAAATAACCTACAAAGTGAATTCTAAATGTATTCGATAATAAGAGATGGTATTATTAAATTAAAGCTAATGATGCTAACCCAGATCGAAAAGGGAAGGACAAATGATGAAGGGATGTAATTACTTTATTGCCCTGTTCTATGGAAGTTTCTGCTTAGATATTCAGAGCTCTGAAATGGTCTGAGCTACAGCAAGAATCAAAGAAGGGACTAGACTGTGGAGAAATGCACCAGACTGGAAAGTCATCACCAATGAAGGGAGATAATTTAACACCTTGTTCTTCAGATTTAGGAAAATATGAAATAAAAAGAAAGGTATCCATACCAAAAGACAAGCAAGAATGCCCATGTGTCCATATTTTATCAGAGGAATGATATAAAAACTACTGTCCAGGCTATCAGAAGTGATGTCATAATTCATAATTCTATAAATTCTTGTTATTCATTCATTGTAGAGAGCTTGCTGCTAACTTTTGAAAGAAACTTTCTTACTCTTACACATCATTTTACACTATAGTTGGGTATACAGGATAAATGCAGCCAAAAATGACTAAATACATGAGCTAGATAATATATGGTAATCTCTCAGTGGTAGACTGTATTACTATTTGCCAAAAATTTCCTTTGTAGCATGTCCCTCCCTAAGGGTGACTTATACGTTCCTACTCCGCTGAAGTCAAGATGTTTCATTCTGTTTAATTGGGAGAAGGCAGAAGTAACATACATCTTTTCTAAGTAGAAGCTCTAAAGCTTAGATAGATGCAAGTCTTGTGTTTCTTCTCCCACTGACACAACTATCAAAATGTTCCTGATAGAGGATGCTCATCAACCTCGGTCCTAGAGGGAACACAACATAAAAAGGAGCCACAGCCCACCCCACAAAGAACATACAGCGCGAACTTTCAAAAACTTCAAAAAAGTATATTAGCAAAATACAAAGGTGTCAGGAGCACTTAGCACTTTTAGAAGAACCAGATAAAGAAAGATATCCAAGCAAATGAACATATATATTTTTTTTAATTTTTTAAAAATGTTTTCTTTATTTTTGATACAGAGAGAGACAGAGCATGAGAGGGGAAGGGGCAGAGAGAGAAGGAGACACAGAACCGGAAGCAGGCTCCAGGCTCTGAGCTAGCTGTCAGCACAGAGCCTGACGCGGGGCTGGAACCCACGAACCGTGAGATCTGACCAGAGTCAAAGTTGGAGGCCCAACCGACTGAACCACCCAGGTGCCCCATGAACATATATTTAGAGGAGCAACAGGCACCAATCAAAAGAGTAAGGTTATTTTAATTCAAAATATCTCAGGAGTATGGCGTAGTTCAAAATTTATGTAACTTTATGCTCATGAAATAGAAAAGTAGCAGCTTAATTTTAAGTGGCTATATTCCTAAGCCCCAGTGGAGTCTCTTGATGAAAAAGAAAATACATTTGAGGAATGCTGAACCTTAGAATTACAACAAGTATTTATTGAACCCTAAGGACATTACATGATTTACCTGTTTATCTTCAGAACAACCCTAGGTGAGGTGCATATTCCTGGCATTCCTTATTTACCTAAAAGGATATGGAATCTTAGAGAGATAAAATAAATTATTCATGCCCACACAATGGAGAAACGGGTAGAGATGAGAGTAACCCGGGTCATCTGACTCCAGAGAGTACACTCTACAGTTTCTGCCACCACCCTGTATTTCTCCCTTGGGGGTTTGCTAAGCTTGAAAACTCATTCCATTTAAACAGATGTGCCACGATTTCTCAAATTAGTTTTTTCCAGCATAGGCTAAATAAGTGCCCAGACTATGACTTAATCAACAATTATAGCCTCTAATACTTCAGGTACACTCTTTCAATATTTAGAGATTTCTGAGTCATCTCTTTGGTATAAGAAGTGTACCAGGGACTCACTCAGAGGCACTAAAAAATGTTAGTAAAATATTTTGATGTCCAGAAACCAAGTAAACACAAAAGTAAAAATAACTAAAGTATTTCACTCCAAATGAGGTTGCAAAGTTGGGATGGGGTGAAAAACACAAATAGGAAAGAGAATTTTGTAGTTCTTGTGAACCTATGATTCTCAAGATTCTTATTTAGGACCAAAGAGGCAAAAATGTAGGGATCATAAATCAGCTGCATATCACAAACCTTCAGGAAGCTACAACCACAATTTAAATAAATCCCTGCAAATGCTAACTTGTCTGTGTCATTTTTTTTTTCCTGAGCCCATTTTCTCTAGAAAGGTTTGGAATACTACTCTCCAATTCATGTTAAACAAAGTCTTAGTTCTCATTTCTTGGAAAGATGGGAGAAAAACCCTATGTTTGGAATGATCTTCCCACATGTAAGTACCACAGACAAGTCAGGCCCAGCCAGCTGCTGCAGATGTGATTGTTTAAAAATTACTATCGACAAAAGCCAAAGCATGTAAAGAACCCAAATAGCCTTCGTTGATGAATGAATGGAATATTACTCGACTATCAAGAAGAATTAAATCTTGCCATTTCCAACAATGTAGATAGAACTAGAGGATATTATGCTAAGTGAAGTAAGTCAGAGAAAGATGAAGATCATATGATTTCACTCATGTGGAATTTAAGAAACAAAACAGATGAACCTAGGGGAAGGGAAGCAAAAATAAGATAAAAACACAGAGAGAGACAAACCATAAGAGACTCTTAAATACAGAGAACAAACTGCAGTTTTTCTGGAGGGGTCCTGGTGGGGGGATGGGCTAAATGGATGAGGGGCACTAAGGAGGGCACTTGTTGAGATGAGTACCAGGGGTTAGATGTAAGGGATACATCACTAACTTCTATTCCTGAAATCATATTATACTATATGCTACCTAACTTGCATTTAAATTTTTTTCAAATGAGAAAATAAATGAATAAAATGTGTTATGAAATTCTTTCCCCCCCCCACCAAAAAAAAATTACTGAATCCCATCCAGGAGGTGAAGGTTATCAGGACGTGATTCATCAATGCCACCATTAGAAAGACACTGTGCCTTTTTTGCCCTTCAACTATAAACATTCTGTGTTAAACTTTATGCAAAACCTTTTTTTTTAAGCATCGTCAGTGATGGCATCTCCATTAGAATTTACTACAATGTGAAACCTAAAATGTGGAGCATAAATTGTGGCTGGATTTTTGTGTTTGAAGCCATTTTTTTTCGGGAAAAAACATGTAAATACTCAAAGAGTACTCTCCCTGAATCCCACGGGATTTAATGAGCATTTATGCTGCAACAGACTTCATCCTAATTTTATTCATTCTCTATGAAAAGCAAACAAAGCAACAAAAAACCCTATTTATTTCCTTTTACAGATACAGTGTTGAAAAGGTCATAGTTAAAAAGTCTATACTCTTTATCAATTTTCTTTTTGAAAATTAAGAAAAAAGGATAATGGTATCTTTACGAATGCCTGCCCATAAGAAGGCGAGGTTCTTTGAAAACTTACAATGGACACTCCATGAAGGGACATACTTAATATTAAATATTTTTTTAATTAGGAGTGATTGTTATAATTGTTTATAAGCTTGATAAAGGAGAATTTGTAGTTATTGAAAAACCAGTTTCTATGACAAAAGTAAAGAGGCTGATTGACATGATGGTGGAAAAAGTGGATAGAAGTAGACGTGAATAGACAGAATCAATATGTTTTTACACCTGACACTAAAGAAGATCACAGCAGCTCTTGATATCATGATTCATTAGTGTGTTCACAAATCACAATCAGTTGGAAAATTTGCTCCAAGTAATTTTCATGACAAATTTCTGAAGTGTGTGCTTTACATTTAATAAATCAGAATAAATTCAAGGCTATTTCTGAGTTACCATGGTCCTTACTCACTTGTACTCAAATAACCTTCTGTGAGTGGGAAATAAAAAAATACATTGCAATCTTATGTTTACCAACAGGGGTATATCTCTTTACATATACAGATGTCAAAAATAATATGTATTTTTTAACATTAAACAAAATGTTTAAGAATCATCTGAGGGAGGAGTCAGTTGCTATCAATACTGCCTCTTTGGCCTATGACAAGTCCATACTCATTCTTGGAATAAGGAATATCCTTTATAAAATTATATATTCCAGGGGTGCCTGGGTAGCTCAGTCAGTTAAGTGTCTGACTCTTCATTTTGGCTCAGGTCTTGATCTCATGGTTTGTGAGTTCAAGTCATACATCAATTTCCATGCTGACAGTGCAGAGCTTGCTTAGTATACTTTCTCTCCTCTCTGTCCCTTCCTTGCTTGTGCACACATGCACTCTCTCTCTCTAAAATTAAATAAAGATTAAAAAACTATATATTCCAGGATTGGCAAACTATGGTCAGTGGGCCAGATCTGGACTGCCACCTGTTTTTGCAAATAAAGTTTTATTGGAACATGACTACATCCATTCATTTTTTATATTGTCTATTGTTGCTTTCAAGCTCTAACAACAGAGTAGTTGCAACAGAAACCATATGGAAAGTCTAAAATATTTACTATCTGGCCCTTTACAGAAAAAGATTTCCAACCCCTGAATTAGATCATGAGGTCTATACGATTCTCAAATATTCCTATGCTAGAGTATGTCATTCTAAAGTTATTCACAGCTCCCCTACTTAAATATGAGATATTACCCAAAAAAGGTAAAAAAAAGAAAAAAAAAGGCAGTAGAGCACTAGGATTATAATCATGTTTAACAGAAGTCTTTGGAGTTCAACTGATCTCCATTTAAATATTAGCTCTACTATTGACCTCTACTCTGCGTTTCAGTAAAATGGGAGAACCCTTATGATATGGGATGTTGTAGAGCTTTAATGAAACAAAATATATAAAGGATTTAACATGGTGGATGACTGGAGTAAGTGTCTATTAAATACTAGTTTCTATTGCTAACGTTAATAATGAGAAAGCCTACATTACTATCACTGGGAGCTAGGTGTCCAGGTCAGAGCAGCAACTTGCTCATTTATGTAAATGCTCTTTGATGGGAAAAGGGAAGGGAGAGCCATTTACGCAGAAGAGCATCAGTTATTCTCTTACCTCTGGATAAGATATTGCCTGTGTCTGATCCACACAGCTCTCTTTCTTGGCCTACCACATAGTAATGGCCAGAGAAAATCCTTCTCATTTTTAGAAATGAAATACTTAATCATCCATTTCCTACATAAAAGGTAGCTACTTTTTTGCATGGACCTCAAGTATACTGTAGTATAGAGGTGGAATTTAAGGAAAGGTACTAAGCAGGCTGTGTTGGAGCTTATGGGCAAGTAATAAATTGTATCATGTATCTTGAATGTATCATAGATAAGCTGCTATACAATGATTGCCACTTCAGATAGCTGTGAAATTAGGTGATTAACTAGTTGTTACTCAACCTTCTAATTTATGTATAAGTCTAATTACATGAAACAGAAGTTGGTGTTTTGATTTTTTACTTTGCTTTTCTGTTTGGAGTGTCATTGTAACTACTGTATTGTAAATGATGGAAAATAATTGCATATGTTAAAAAAATATGAAACTTTATAAAGTAAAAAAAATAAAATAAAATTTCATTGCCATTTCAAAAAAAAAAAAGAAATGAAATACTATGCACTTTCCTGCCTCAGTGACATCTAAATTGACCACAAGGTAAGTTAGGGTGTCTAGAAACAGCTTATGAGTTCTTCATGGTCCATAGCAAAGCTACTAAGAAACAAAATAGGTGAAGATATTCATTGAAATCAATAATCCCCAAATCACATTACTGCAATGTTCCAGGTAATAATATAAAACTTGCTGTCTAAGGTACTCAAAGTTATCAGGCCCAGAGCAGCCATAATTTGGTCCCAAGCATCAGACTCCTATTTTGTTTTACAGTGCTCTGTACATGAGCTATAGAAACTATTTCTGAGAAAACCCTAACTTCCAAATCTCTGACTTCTGAATATATAAATCACATCAAACTACTATTTGCCTCCAACAGTAGTGAAAATACAAAGAACAATGTCTACTATGTATTGCTTTTAAGGCAGTGATTTCTGCGACAAATGATCTGGAATAGTACTTCTCAGACTAGCAATGATAAAAGGTCCATGGTTTTTTGGGGTTTTTTCCTAATTATGGCCTGAACCTTTAAAAAATACAATAAATGTAAATTATTAGTAAAAATGATATGAAAAAAAAGATGTACAAAATAAACACAACTCTAGGTCCTTCATTTATTAAATTCAAGAAACATAAAATGACTATCAAATTGCTTTAAAATTTTCTGAATTCTTTATTTCTGTACATATCTTGTTGCAGACGAGCAACCAACAGTTGGCAGCCTCTCACCACTCCATGCTCTACATTTGATAGAGTAGGCAGATCTGGAACTTCCTGGATTGTGACAGTAACTTGAAATGTCCAAAATAAACCCCTACGAGAAAGATACCTTCCTCAAACCAATCACAGAGGCCACTAAAAAGGACAGATGTGGAGGAAGGGCAAAAAAGTCCTTCTGGTTTAACTGTATATATTGTATGATTTATATTTCGTGCTGTGAGCATAAAGTGACTACTTAGCTGCAGTAACAGTTTTCAAAAATGCAATTTACAAACCAATTATAGCACTTTAACGTGGTATATTTTGTTCAAAATTAACTAAATGAAAAACAGAAGGTGAGGCCATAAGAGCAGGCTAAGGGATGTTATAGGCTCTCAAAAAGCATATGCTGAATTAATGTCTGTTTTCATGGTCACTGAGTACACAGACTTGATGCTAAGCTATGTGGGTACAACAGTGAACAAGCCACAGTACTTATTCTCATGGAATTCTAGTTCAGAGAGATATATGTACAAGTTCATTACATCCTTACAAAACCTATGCTAGAAATTCCTTCCATATAGAGAAAAGGAAAAGACAGACTCTGTCATCTTTCCCAGAGTGCAACTTCTTTATGGTATCAAGGGTATGAGTACAGGTACTGAGAGATGATTAATTAGGAAGCTTAGCCATGTCCGCTGGCATACATTCCTCACAAGTTTGTGTCTAACACTTATAATACCCCAAGTCAGTATGCTCTGCCCCATAAAACTGCCATCTCCATGCCTTAATTCCTACTAACTTCTGCTCTTCAGATCACTGAATACATAGAGAAATGGGGTTATCATGGATGATTTCCATGGAAATGCTTAGCGAGTACCATCTGATGCCCAGGCTCCTACTATCTATCTTGACAGCAGCGAGCAAGAATGTCATCAAGAATTGAAATCTTAATCTATACATCCCATTTTTAAGGTCCTGGGGCAAGAAAAACAGCCAAGTAGACGCTGTGAACTTCCCACTGTAGTAGTTTTTGTGACATTCTCATAAAAAGGGTGATTATGTTCACCAATCAGAAATGTTGCCTGACCTATTATTTCCCTGTGGCAGTGGCTGTAGAGACTTGTTAAAACTACAGCTTCAGAGAGGTCAATTCAGGCTCTCCCGAACTACTCAGGAAGACAAGTTCCTGTGCTCATTGACCTGGCATCAAGGAAAACTTCTAGAGTAAAAGAAAAGGAGCGCCTGTGTGTGATTCCAAGCAGTCTAAGCAATGATTTCTCGCATTGGGATAAGGTGATTGTCCTACTTTATTTATTTATTTTTTTTAACAATGACACATTTGCATTTTATTAGTTAAAATAAGTACAGTGAAACGTCAGTTATCTGCTAGTCACCGGAAACAGGCCATTTAATGGGTGGACATTTTTCCAACAGGTAAACCTTTGTCTTTTGATCGCGAAAACTTAGATCATTTCAACTTTTAAAAATACGATGGGAATATATAATCACTCACTTTTTAATTATTCAGACCAGGCTAAAAAGATACAAAAGAATGCTGAACGTCATATTATGATTTGTGTATGGAAAGCAAGACTCAACATTTACAGTGACTTGTTCAGATATTTTGAGCATGAAAGAACTCTTTGCCCTTGCACTGAATGACCTTACAATTATTGGGCTCGGATTTTATTTATTTATTTATTTATTTTGAAATTTTATTTTATTTTATTTTATTTACTTTATAAAGTTTCATATTTTTTAACATATGCAATTATTTTCCATCATTTACAATACAGTAGTTACGATGACACTCCAAACAGAAAAGCAAAGTAAAAAATCAAAACACCAACTTCTGTTTCATGTAATTAGACTTATACAGAAATTAGAAGGTTGAGTAACAACTAGTTAATCACCTAATTTCACAGCTTTCTGAAGTGGCAATCGTTATATAGCAGCTTATCTATGATACATTCAAGATAAATGATACAATTTATTACTTGTCCTACTTTATTTAAAGTCACAAGTGTAGACACACTGTCATTCAAAGACTGGCTGAACCACCCTTCTTCCCCCCATGGATTCCTCATCTGCTTGAATGAAGCATGTTAATAGGTCACCTCTGTAGTCACAAATCTGGCTCATGTAACTGAAAGTTGAGATTCAGGAATTCACTTCACACTGCATGTAGATATGACAGATGCTTTTCAATTCCTTTTTTGAGTATTTGCTAACCAGTTCTTACTCCCATCTTTATGTATGCAATAGTACCCATGGGGGAAATGGAATTTGGAAGTTCTTAATTATTAATACAATTCATAAAACCACTTCTATATTACAATTTGGCAAAATCACACACAGTCTGGTGACTTCCTTCCACCACTATCACTACCTATTTATACACTAGTTCCAGACAGAGCTTCCTGAACCTATGTCTCATTGCTTCAATAGTCACCTTAGAAATTGATAGCTCTTCAGTATCTACAAATTAAACAGAACTATAAAGTATTAGAATGCAGTACAGTATAATGGGTAATGGTTTGGCCTCCAGAGTCGGACTACTTACTTTTAAATCTAGACCTTGCTCTTTACTGCCTGTGACACTTAAGTAGTCTTTTATGTTTTTTGTTTTATGTCTCTGTTTTTTGTCTTATGTCTCTGTTTTTTGTCTATATATTGTAGAAAACTATAAAAATGTTTATTCTTTATGTATATATGTATAACATACATATTATAAGCAAGATGTATAATGCATGTTATATATATATGTTATCTATAAATACATTATATAATAAGCAAGATATATCTAATATGTATTATATAACAAATATATTAACAAACATATAAACAGCATACAATAAATACATATTGTACAATATATGTTGCTTGTCTGAAATATTTATATATGAATATATACATATGTATATGTATGTGTTTATGTGTATATATATGCATATATATGTATGTGTGTGTGTGTATATATATATAATATAACTATATATCTTAATGTTCACTTAGAATAATACATTGCTGGGAACATGGTAAGCACACAGGGAATTTTAGCTACTTTAATTTTATAATCTTTGCATCTGGCATTCAATGTGGCCCAACCATCTCTTTTTGACTTTATCTGTCATCCCTTCTTTACACATAGGCTAAATTCCATCCAGACTGCA
Organism: Suricata suricatta; assembly: GCF_006229205.1. Taxonomy (NCBI): domain Eukaryota; kingdom Metazoa; phylum Chordata; class Mammalia; order Carnivora; family Herpestidae; genus Suricata; species Suricata suricatta. The sequence continues at coordinate 38,190,502 of NC_043711.1, forward strand.
TAAATACTATTCATGCAGTTTTCCAAACTTCCCAGCCACCATACATTTATTCCTGCTGCCTGGACTGTTGAAACCACTTTACCCACAAATCTCATTCAGGATACTGCTGAAAACTCATTTATCCTTAAAGTAACTTAAATGTAACTCTTTTGGAAACGTGCTTCTGATCTTCAAACTCCCTCCTTAGAACATCTACTGAAGAATAGCAGTGTGTTAACTTTGATTTACTGACCATGGCTTCATAGAGACTCCATTGAGAAGAAATCGCAGATGAGATCTGAGATGTGAAGAGCATCACAATGTGTTGGTGATGTCTGCCATGAGGGTTAGGATGGAAGATGGCAGGGGTGCCTGGGTGGCTAAGTCAGTTAATCATCTGGCTTCAGCTCAGGCCATGATCTCATGGTTTGTGGGTTTAAGCCCCGAGTCAGGCTCTATGCTGACAGCTCAGAGCCTGGAGCCTGCTTCAGATTCTGTGTCTCCCTCTTTCTCTCTGCCTCTCCCCCATTCATGTTCTGTTTCTGTCTGCCTCAATAATAAATAAACATCAAAAAAAATTTTTTTTAAAGGAAGATGGCATCTAGTTGCCAGCTCTGCCATTTTTCCTTTGTTTGTAACATCACCAAGGCACTTGAATTATATAACTGCTGTTTTATGTTCATCTTTGACCTGTGTCATATCTCTCTGAAGCTGTATCATAATCTGTAAAGAAATAGGTTCCATTTGACTCATGTCTGTATGTCTTGCGGTGTCCAGGAGAGAATCTGGTATACCAAATGTGTTCGAATTTTGTTTTATTAGTTTGAGTTGTCCAACGGCACATTGTCTTTTTTTAAGTAAGTTCACCTTTTATGTCATTTTGGGGCTGATTCATGTCTGAGCCAGTAAGGTTTTACTCAGCAGATTTTAGCTGGATCAGCAACCCTGTTCTGCTTGGATTGGTGTCTTCAAAGGCTGAAGGCCTAATTATTTCTGACAGCCTCCTAAAACTAATATTCATTCCTCCTGGCTTTTTTGTCCTATACCTGCATCTTTGTCATCCTTCTGGTTCACTTGTACACCGCCTATGTTTCTTGTTTTCTGTATTCTTGATGCTCTGAGTCATCTGGGTCTTCACTGACAGGGAAAAGACTATGCTCCCCGGGGCTAGCCAATTATTAGAAATAACAAACAATTCACTCTTTGAATTGCATATACAATTCAAATGCATTCAAATTCATATGCAAACAAACCAATCCAGAGCCCACTCCAAACTAAACTATCTCCTCAGTCTGGCTCTTCTACTTCAGGAGGCAGTGTTCTTCTGTCCTAATCATCCAGGGCCAGATACCAGCCACCTAGAGACTCCCTCTATGCCAGAGCCTGCTGGAATTACTCAAACCAGCCAATCCTAGGTGTGCTTGCCATTTTGCCTCCCTTACCCATAAAAATGACAATATAGGGTCTGGCTCATGATTTCCTCGTGTTCCCTCTGCCTTCTGACTCACACTGGCATCTCCCTGAGTGACCCATGTGATGTAACATCCTCCTCTTCTTGGGAACTATGAACAACAAACTCATTGTGATGGCAGTTGTCTCCAGACCTGTCAACCTCACCATACCTGAATAATAGCAAAACCTCTATTTAAAACCAATCTGCTATTCTGTATTTATTGATTCTCGCTTTCCTCACCTGGTTTTCAATCTTGCTTTTCAGAACACATGAGAGAATCATTATGTGCCTTGAATGACCAATTTTTCAAAAAATTTCTTCCATTAGTTTGGCGATAGCCATATGCATCTTCCTCTCTAAATTATCTTAAAGGACTCTCTCAGCAGGAGCCCTGCTCCGGGTTTATTACCTCCTAGGATAATGCCATTAGAGATAATCACATTTTGTAGATACCATCTCTAAAGAACAATTGCCTTAAGAGTCCCTATTGAAGTATTTTTCATTTCTAACAAGATCTTATGATAGTTAAAAATAAATACAGCACAGAAACCTAATTCTCTGAATTTATAATGCTGTGAATTGTCATGCAGATCAACACACTAGCATGTTTTGGAAAACCTCTCGGCAGAAATAAAATTTCATGTTTCATTCTTCTTCTCTCTCTCTGTCTCTTTCTCCCTCCCTCCCTCCCTCCCTTCCTCTCTCCCTTTCCTATTTTCTAGGAAGGAGACAAGGGAGACTGTGATGCTACCAATTAACCAACTTGTACATTTAAAAATAATTTTTAGGGGCACCTAGGTGGCTCAGTCAAAAGTTAAGCATCAGGCTCTTCATTTCAGCTCAGGTCATGATCTCACAGTTCTGTGAGTTTGAATGCCACACTGAGCTCTACTGACAGTGGTAACCCTGCTTGGGATTCTGTCTCCCTCTCTCTCTGCCCCTCCCCTGTTCTCTGTGTCTCAATAACATAACATAACATAACATAACATAACATAACATAACATAAAACAATTTTTATTTACAGCCACAGAAACATACAGAGTTTTTAATAGTAAGAAATAATAACAGAAGATAGATAGGAAACAAGTATGCATTTCCATTCAACCACCCTCTAGCACTCTCCTTATCCAAGTTAACCACGTTTAACCTTTCTACTATTTGTTGTCATAGAGCATCACATTACATCCATATTTCTACTTCTGAATTTATCATTTGTAAACATCATATGTAGTAGTACATAAGGCTTTACCTTCCTTAGATCACTCTCCACCATCTCCATCAACATCTGCTTGCTATGGACCCATTCTTTTAATTTATTTATATAGTAATTACCAATTAAGTAAATCATCAGAATTTGTTTATTGTCTATATCAACACCATTATATTTTTTAATGTAGCTCTACTAGTTCTTCCTACAACATACAAAACCTCTCTGCATGGTTTTTCCAGGAGGCCAAATATCTCATTTCCAGTTTTTCCCTTGGGCAACTTCCCATGGAGCCTTCTGCCTTTTTATTCCAAATGGCTGTTTTTTTTTTTCTCTAAATCTTCTTTCCAAAGCTTTTATCCTGGAATTTCCCATCACTCTCAACTGGAACTTCTCCACAGGAATGTTCTGTTTCTTGCTAAATTCCAAAGTTTTTTTCTTTCTTGGTTTGCTTTCTGTTTTTGGTAGAACCCATATACAACAGCTTCCTGGGAAAGGTTCAAGAAGCAAAAATACTGAATATTTTCCTGTCTTAAAGTCCTTACTAAACATAATCTCTTGGGGCACGTAGGTGGCTCAGTCAGTTGAGCATCTGACTCTGGCTCAGATCATGAACTCACAGACAGTGATTTCTAGCTCTGTGTCAGGCTCTGTGCTGACAGCTCAGAGTCTTGAACCTACTTCAGATCCTGTTCCTCCTTCTCTCTTGTTTCTACCCCATTTGCACTCTCTCTCTCAAAAACAAAGATTAAAAAAACTTTTTAACATAATCTCTTAAGTCAGAGTTTAATATTCTCCCTCAGTATAGTGAGAGTAGTTCTCAGTATTTTTTATCTTTCAGTGTTTGCTGAATGTAGTCCTGATACCAAATCTTTTGTACATAAGCTGCTGCATTGTCCTTTCCTCTGTAAAGTATGATCTCCGTTTTATCCTTATTAGTTTCAGGTCTGAGAGATTTTCTTGTGGTGTTTCTTCATGCCGTTTTATCTATCCTCCTTTTCTTTAATGCTATTTGATGAGTTTTGGAGCACCCAGATGAACATTCTGATGGTCTCACCCCTTTTTTTTCTTTCTTTCTTTTTTTTTGCTGCAATCCTATTGTATGTTTTTTGACATTATCTTCTAATCCTCTTTCTATTCCAAATCTCACTTACTAAAATTATCATTACCAACTATTCTTTTGTTCTCAAGAGGTCTTTTTCTTAATTTTCCAAGAATATAAATTTTAAACGCAAATAGTGTTGCCTTAATTCTTCTTTTTTCTTTTTGTGTTTATTTCTTTGTGTGCTTTTTTTTTAATGTTTTTTACTTATTTTTGAGAGAGAGACAGCATGAGCAGGGGAGGGGCAGAGAGAGAGGGAGATACAGAATCTGAAGCAGGCTCCAGACCCTGAGCTAGCTGTCAGCACAGAGCCTGATGGGGGCTCGAACCCACAAACTGTGAGATCATAACCTGAGCTGAAGCCGGATGCTTAACCAACTGAGCCACCCAGGTGCCCCTCTTAGTGTTCTTTGATCTCATTTTCATTCAGAAGGCTTATCAGATATATTTTGGGATCTTTAGATGTCCACCTAATTTTGGTAGTAAGTCATTAGCGACTGGGACCCCTTTTGCACATGGGCCAAGCTACAGACTAGTTTAGCTAGATCACACTGTTGCATGATCTGGTAATGTGAGTGTTTCTATTGGAGGGGATAGAAGTATCTCTAGGGAATATGAATCCAGTCATGCATTTAGGAAAAGAGCATTAGAACAAGTCAGAGCACTGGGTATGTGCTTAATTACTCTTTTCTCAGACTGTTGCCTCAGTCATGTTGCCTTCTGTGTCTGGTTCTCTGGGAGAGAAGATAAAGGCAGTGAATTAACATGAAGGAGTGGGATGAGGATCTTGACATTTAATCTTTCCTGACACTGATTTTCTTTGTATAGATTGGTGCTTCCAATTGCTGAGCATTTCTGAGTTTCTGAAAACTGAACTATTCACTTTTCATCAGGTTACCCCTCTGCAAGGACCTAGTCTCGTGGCTTTCTCTCCTGAGTTTCATTCTCATCAGGGTTCACTCTTTTATCTGTGCTCCAGATATGTGTCCAATATACAGTGACAGTTCTCATCTGCTATTGTCTCCTCTCCTTTCTCATCCTGGTAGGTCTATATTTATTTAATGCCTTTACTCTCATTTCATTGGGTTATCAGCAGTAACAAGAGGAGATAAATGCATGTGTTCTTGTACCATATTTAGTCCAAACCACAGCCTTGTATATTTAAATGACTAGACTGTTAAAGAATTGAACTATGACTATAGTCACACATGGGAAATCAATGAGGTAAAATGGAGAAATATCCATTTCAACACATAGATCAGGGAATCCCAAAAGCAAGATATGGACCATTACGTAATATAATTTAAGCAATTTGTTAGAAATAGAGGTCCAAATTTCTGCAGCTTTGAATTCAGAACACCTGGTTGACATCCAAGGATCGGTATATTTAACAAATTCCTGAGTTATTTTTATGTTCAGCCACTGATTTAGGCCATTTAAAATAAGAGAAAATTCCCTGCTGAATTTAGTCATGCAATTTATGGAGTAAGAATTCATCTCATTGCACTTAAAAATTATTTTCATTAAGTTTTAGACAAAAAAGAGAATTAACATTTATCAAACCCCTAAGCCTTCTGCTAAGTAGCTTTTTAGAGAGCTTTTTAGAGAGAGAGATAAATAGGTTTCCCATTCTACAGATGACTAGGTGATTATGAGAGGTATTAGGTCATTTACCTAAAGTAATATGACAAATTTATACAAAAGTTTGATTTAAATTCCAAAGTTAGGATCATTCTTAATATACCTCTGTTCAATCAATAAGATGCTTCTTCATGCTTTTAATTATAAATTATCATAAAATAATTGGATGCTGCATATAAATCAGTGAACTAATCCCTGTTAGAGATCAGAAGACCAATACAATGCATCCCTCACCTTTACTAAGCTTGGAAACTGAACTGTTAAACAAAACAAATATCCATGAAATAATCAGAGAGGTTCTGTATGATCTAACATTCCCCAAATTGGATTCCAAGGATGCTAGTATTTGTACTGAGTGGTGAAAAAGGGATAGATGTCCATGATCAGAAAACTGTGGATAATTGAGCTAAACAATTTCAAAGAGGTGTGCCTTTGTTTATTACAAAGCATCTAAGAATTTTTTTCCCCTCTGCCAAATTTGTTTATTGAGATATAATGTACATAGAGACAAATGCACATAAGTGTACAGCTTGATTTTCATAAAGTTTTTATAAAATGAACATACCTATGTATTTAGCCCCCAAATTGAGAGACAGACCATGACAGCACCCCTAGAAGCCTCCTAAAGTCCTCTCCTAATAACCTCTGACCTTCCCAAAGATAACCAACTACTATCCTGACTTCTAGTGTTATGCCCAAGATTTCAATATCGTCCCCAAAAATCAGAGACCGCCAGGGAGACCAAGTCACACATGCAAAAGCAAAGGGCTTTATTACGGGCTTAGGCTGGCAGGGCCTAAACTCGGGCTCACAGTGGATCCATGCTGAGAGCCCCAAACAAAGGCGGGGTAGGGCCTTTATGGGTTTGGGAAGGGGGAGTTATAGGAATTTGTGACACAGGTACAGTGGTCCAATCATTATCGCATAACATCATTGGCAGTAACTTTAATTATACACATTGTCCAGAGTGCTTGTTACTTTTGGCGGGACCTAATCACAACATTTAGAGTGTTAACCAATTACAGAGTGGACCCAGGACCGAGGACCCTCACGTAGGGTGTAACTAGCCTTAAGCAATAAGTGATTATCTATAGCTTCTATCTCTAGGCCTGCCCTTAGAAATGTTAAGGGGGTTACCTGGCCTTTCCTGACTGGATGTTACAAGGGTGGTCCCTCCTGCCTTGGGCAATGTGTGCCCTTTTATTGTCTAATGATTCAGAGAAACCACACCTAGGCCTCCAAGGTCAGAGGCATCTAAGGCATATGTGTATCATGAATCACCAAGCATAAAATGGAGCACTATCTACACACATTTGGCCTATTAATCCCCATTCAAATCAAAGATAAAATCCCATGGAAAATTATTTGGAAAATGCTAAGAGAGTATGGCAAAGTGCTGATTGTTCAAACAGAGTAGAGAGTTAATCAGGACAAAGAAGCCCAAGGTGGTTCTAGAGATAAGTAAGTAACTAATATAGCCTTTGAATAAATTGGAGCAGCCTAAATATTGTCTAATGCCACACAAGTGATAGTGGGCAGCTAGGATGAGGCTGACCTGCTTCAGTTGGAAGGCTCATACTATCATAGTGAGAGCTAATGCTAGTACCAATTGAAAGTAGATCCAAAAATGCTGGTTGGTGTTGGGGTGGGTACTGATTTGGCTATGGAAACTAACATAAAATGACTATAGAACAATTAGGATGATAGTCTCCCAGGCCACCCCTAACTATAATATCCTGAAGTTGAAAGGAAAATATACACTAAGGCTTGGAAGATAGAATCCAACTTAAACTAGCCTGATAGAATTTATTAGCTGTATTAACACAGAGAGGCATTAAGTCAGCTTAAAAGATGAGAGGAAGTAATACATTTGTGTGTTTCTTGTCTTCCTTTCCCCTGGAGGATAGAGATCCTGTCCACCTTGTTCATGTCATATCCCTAGAACTTTGTACAGAGTCTGACACTTTTAAGTTACTAATTATTCAGAAGAAATAAATATCACAAATATATTCTGAGTAAAATAGCACTAACCATCTGTACAGGTACCTATGCACCATAAATAATATGTTCTTAAGTATAAAGTATCCTAAAAATAAATTATATAATTTTTTATAGAAATACTGAATTGAAACTTTCCATCAAAGGTAATACAAAAAATTGGTAAAGCTAACTGGGAAAATCATTAAAAATTATCTAATGGAATAAATACCAATTTTATAACTTTGGAAATGATTATTTACAGATCGTGGCATAGCTTCAGTCCAAGAATTTTCCTTTCAAGGGAATTTGATTACATTAACAAGAAGATATTCTGTATTAAACTGTGCTCATTCTTTGCATTAAGGGGAAATTTAAAGTGAGTATTAGTAAGAGAAATAATGTTTGAGGGGTAAAGAGAGCAACCAAGAGAAAAAATGAAGACAGAAAAGCTTAAATTATACTTGGATCTCAATAGGTAACTTAGTTTCAGAGGAGAATGTGGTCAGTTGCTGAGCAAACTAAGTGTAGAAAGTTGACAGAGAGTCCTATTCTGGAGGTTCCTAAATGCAAGGGTGACAAGACTATGCTGTTTTTTAGTCAGTTTCATAGTCACTGAAGGATTTTCAAATAGGAACTACTATTTGGGAAGTATAATATGGCAGCATTGCTTACAAAGGATTACTGTACAAAAAGCCTCATTTCTTAGAGACTAGACCATGGGGAAAATAATTGAAGTCTAAGCTAAGGACATGAAAGTGGGGAAAAGAAAAAAGAAATGATGGTTTTAAAAGTTTCTGAGAGGATGGGCCAGGATGAAGAGAACAGGGCAGTAGGTGGGAGGTCAGACAAGGATCTCGGTCTTGCCTTCATCACAGCTCATAAGCTGGTCAGCCGGACTGTACACTCAGAAAATTTCCTCTTTCTGGCAATTTTATATCTCACTTCTAATGGCTTCAGATCTCCAATCCTGATCACACAGGAAGTACATGACCTGTCAGTTGACCAGGCCTGGTCAATCACAGCATCATGTCTACTTGGCATCAGTGCTCATGTGAAACAAGCAGGGTGAGTCATCACCCTTCCCTGGGATTTATACCTTGTTCTGGAAGAATTTCTCTCTATATGGAAAAGTTCCTTCTGTAGGAGAAAGAATCACAGAGGGAGGAACGAGTCTGAAATGAATTGAGTTTCCAGTTCCAGACCCTAATGCACTCGTGCCTATAGCTCTTCCCTGATCTTAGAGCTGCCTTAGAATCATTCGCAGCTAAATAACCAATAAATTTCCCTATGGAGCCCTGAGTTTAATTTTTGTCACTTGAAACCAAGAGTTCCATTAACGTATAAGTTCTCTGATGCCAGTTTCCTCAATTACGATATGGCAGCATTGACAATGAGTACTCCAAAGTTGTGGCAAGAATCAAAATAGAGAATATGCTCTAGACTATTAAATGTCATAAAAATTAAAGCTCTCACTCTGAGTAGATGCTATTTTATCACAACTACTTCAATATATTTTATATGCACAGTCATTTGCTTTAAGACATTTATGTATCCCATCTTAAAAATAAAATCATAATAGTAACAATTTATAATACCAGATTTTATTTACATAATGTTTTATAGGGCCACTCAGCTAAATTATATGGTTGGGGTAAAAACTCCGAACACGTGATGAGAGAACTCATTCTTAAACAAAGTCCATCTAAACTATCCTCTAATACAAGATTTTATAAAGGTAAGGGCATAATTTTACCCTTAATATACATCCTGACCACAGCAGATGGAGTGAGGCTCTGTGTTCAGTAATTTAAAGATGAATACAATCGTTGTATCCAGAAAAAAAGTTTTAAAAATGTAAAGTAAGTTGTGACAACGGTCTGCTATAATTTTGCAACCTGTTCTTGATATTGTTCTATTAGTAAAATTAGTTAGAATCATTACTCAGCTACTTTAGATTCTATGGACGACTTCTTTCCATTTAATTCCATCCTAAGCCTTTTTAAACTAAGAACAAGAGATGAAGCTATGGAAGACTGGCTCTAAAATGGAAATTAATTAATATCTAACATTGTGTGAAAGATTATATTTTGAAGTACAAGGAAATCATCTTTTACTCTTATGTTTCCTAAATTTAGAAAAGACAAAAATTCCCATTTGGTGTGTCCACAAAAAAGGCAGTGGGAAAAATAAATAAATAAGTTTTACTGGCAGCTATTGGATTTACTTTGAGATGTAAAATAAAGTTTTTGGTCAAGCAGATACCGTTATATAATAAAAGTATAGTCCAAATCCATTAAAAGCATATTTTTTCAATCAAGCATTAAACCTCTTCTCTTTCGTTAATTTCATATGCTTGCACAGGCAAAGAAATTATGAAATACTATTTGAATTGCTAATATAGGCCAACTAATTGTGCTAAAAAGAACAAATCCAGCTTGATGGCAATTATCCATGTGAAAAATTAGTTTTCTTAGGAGGTGGCATTGTGCAATTTGGCTTCTAATTGGTGTATGGCACCAATTAATGTCTAACAATGCATCTAGCGAAAGAAATAAATGTATTGAAAAAACCTGAGTAAAACGCCATGCTTTGGTACTACAGAATAATTGCAATGTTTGTCTCCCGCTCCTTCATGATTTTATTTGTCTTGCTGTTTAGGACTTGTGTTTTCTTCGGGTCCTGTCTTACCCAGTAGGCTTTGCTGGGTTTCCAACTTTGGTCAACTCACAGTTGGTAGGCATTCACAAACATGTTACTGTGTGGCACGCTTTGTGTTAGGCACGGAGGCAGCCGCAGATGCAATCAACCTTTATTCTTGCGGTGATGTTTCAGGATCTCAGCTCTCATGTCTCTTTTTCCATAAGCTTTCCCTGACACTCTAAAATTGTCCAGCCTCACTATTCCATAGCAAGTTGTAGTTATTTCTGTTTTGCAATTAGGATGATGCTGAAGAATATATAGGGTTTGCTGTGTGCCAAATACTTTTTGAAACAACTTTATATTTCGTAACTAACTTCATCCTTCGAAACCCGTGAGGCAGCTACTCCTAGCAGTGCATCCTTATTTTGCGGCAGAGAAACTGCACATAGAGTGATTATATAACTCTCCCAAGGTCACCTGGCTAATAAGGGAGAGTCATGATTCAAACCCAGTATCCAGTGTCTGCTTCTAGCCACTTCGCTACAGTGTCTTTTCTAACACTTCCCTCTTGGCCAAACTCTACCTGACTGACTCAATGGATAAACTAAAAACACAAGAATATGAAAAGAAAAATGCCAAATTCATGTAATTAAACATGAATACTGGAAACACGTTTTAAAGTTACATAAGAGTGAGACAACTAGGAATTACATGGAATCCCAATAAATAGACTCATATTTTTTTTAAGAAATGAGAGGGCAAGATGGTGGAGAAGTCGGGAGCTCTGTAAATTTCACATGCCCTCATCTATCAAACTAAGAAAGACTGAAGCCACAATACTCTGATCTACAAGAGTGGGAGGAAAAGACATAGAGTCCTCAAAGAAGGCAGCCCTGTGCGTGAGTGAGTGCAAACTTGGGAAGATAAAAATGGGCTGGGACCCTGCGACTTGGAGGGGAGGGAGCCTCACTCTGTGCAGAGCACTGGGGAGCATGCAGAGCCACAGAGAGATGAAGGGAAGAGAAAGAGAGGCTGAAAATGCTCATAGAGCTGTCTCTAGAGAAGAGAAAAACCTTAGCCTGGGACAGAGAGGGATCCTATTATCCAGTCTATAATTGCAGGGTGCGGGGAGAGAGATCTGTCCCTTTAGCTGGCGAGTTTTCCTTGGGCTTGCACCCTGATCCCTGGTGGCACCTCCCAGCCTGCGAGAGTACATCTAACCTAGGCCTGTACCATTAAAGTGTGTGGACTAGGATTTGGAAACAAGGCAGGGCTTGGAAAATACAACTTGACCGCTGGCAGCACAGGGAGATTGGACCATGCTTCGTTTGAGAAGGGATTGTAGTGCCACCATTTTTCTCCCCACAACCACCAAGGTGGGACCTTGGAGAGCAGTCCCCAAGACCTACCTACACCAAACCATGCCATCCGCACTGGACACCTGCCTTTTTTTTTTTTCTTCTCCTTGACCTCCCCCCACCCAGCCCAAGCCTGGGAAAGACCAACATTGATGCATTGCCATGATTAGATTAAGTCTTGACATTCAGATAATTTTCCCTTATCTCATTCTTATCTCTCCCCTCTGCTGGTTTTATGCTTTTAGATTGTCCTTTGTCTTTTGTGGGTTTTGTCCCCCTTTTTCTTTCTTTTCCTTTCCCCTTCTGGTTTGCTTGTTTGTTTGATTTGTCTGTGTGTTTGCATACTTTTGTTCTCTGTATGTTTGTCCATCTATTTTCCTTTTCAGGGCTACCTCAGGAAACAAGCCAAAGTACACATGGTGGCAAGTCCCAAATATCACTGAGTAGGGAAATAAAATAACCAAAGACACAACAAGAGAAACCAAGAGACACCATTAAAAGAACACTTCCTGAACAGACAGGCTCTGTACAGTCAATGAGCCTCCTTTAATATAGTAAAACTCACAGGTGCAGAGTCATAACGAGGTTTTAAAACTGACAAGAGACAGAACACTAGCCTAAATGATGAATCAAAGAACTCTCCTCTAAAGAAATTCCAGGAAGAAGTCACAGTCACATAACTGCTCAAAACAGATATAAGCAACATATCTGAGAAAGAATTTAGAACAACTCTCATAAAATTAATCTCTGGACCTGAACATAGCATGGAAGTCATCAGAGAAGCTATTGATACAAAGACTAGGGGCTTTCAAAATAGCTGTGACAAGCTAAAAAAGGCTATAAATGAGGTGCAAAATAAAATGGAGGTGGCCACTGCATGGATTGAAGAGGCAGAGAGGAGAATAGGTGAATTAGAAGACACAGTTATAGAAAAAGAAGAAGCCAAGAAAAAGAAAACAAAATTGATCCTGGAGCACAAAAGTAGAATTCAAGACCTGGGTGATAAAATCTAATGGAACACTATCAGTATCATAGGAATTCCTGAAGAAGAAAGAGAAAAAGGTCCTGAAGGGTTGCTTAATCAAATTATAGCCAAGAATTTCCCCAATCTGGGGGAGGAAATGAACACTGAAATCCAAGAGGCACAGAGAACTCCACTCAGACATAACTTGAGTAGGCCTTTGGCATGACATATCATAGTGAAACTGGCAAAATATAAGGATAAAGAGAGATTTCTGACAGCAGCTAGGGATAAAAGGGCCTAACATCCAAAGGGAAATCTATCAGAGTGGTTACAGACCTATCTAATGAAACTTGGCAGGCCAGAAAGGAATGGCAGGAAATCTTCAATTTGATGAACAGAAAAAAAATATGCAGCCAAGAATCCTTGATCCAGCACACCTGTCATTCAAAATAGAAGGAGAGATAAAGGTGTTCCCAAATAAACAAAAATTGAGAGAATTCATCACCACAAAACCAGCCCTACAAGAAATTCTAAGAGGGATTCTATAAGGGAAATGTTGCAAAGAATACAAGGTACCAGAGACACCACTACAAGTATGAACACTACAGAAAACACAGTGAATCTAAATCCATATTTTCCAATATTAACACTGAATGTAAATGGACTAAATGTTCCAATCAAATGACAAAGGGTAGCAGAATGGATAAAAAAACAAAATCCATCCATTTGCATCTACAAGAGACTCATCTTACATCTGAAGATACTTTCAGATTGAAAGTAAGGGGATGGAGAAACATCTATCATGCGATGGGAAGTCAAAAGAAAGCCGGGGTAGCCATACTTATATTAAACAAACTTAGCTTTAAACTAAAGGCAGTAACAAAAAATGAAGAAGGACATTATATAATAATTACAGGGTCTCTCCATCAGGAAAAGCTAAAAATTCTAAACATCTATGCGCTGAATTCAGGAGCACTCAAATACATAAAACAGTTAATCACATAAACAATATTATTGATAAGAATGTGCTAACAGCAATGGATAGATCAACCAGACAGAAAATCACTAAAGAAACAATGGCCCTGAGCGACACATTGGAACAGATGGGTTTGACAGATATATTTAGAACTCTACATCCTGATGCTAGGGAATTCACTTTCTTCTCAAATGTGCTTCCAAAATAGATCACATACTGGATCATAAAGCAGCCCTCCATAAATATAAATGAATTGAGATCATACCATGCACACTTTCAGATCACAATGCTATGAAACTTGAAATCAATCAGAGGAAAAAAGCCTGGATAACCTCCAAAAACATGGAGGATAAAAATCACCCTATTCAAAAATGATTGGGCCAATCAGACAATTAGAGAAGAAATTAAAAAATATATCAAAACAAATGAAAATGAAAATGCAACAATCCAAACCCTCTGGGACACAGCAAAGGCAGTCCTAAGAGGAAAGTATATTACAATCCAGGCCTATTTCAAGAAACTAGAAAACGCACAAATTCAAAATCTAACAGAGCACCTAATGGAACTAGAAGGGAAGCAGCAACGGCATCTCAAACCCAGCAAAAGAAGAGAAATAGTAAAGATTAGGGCAGAAATAAATACAGATTCCAAAAAACAAAAAAACAATTGAACAGATCAATGAAACCAACAGTTGGTTTTTTGAAAAAAATAAACAAAATTGGTAAACCTCTAGCCAAGCTTCTCAAAAAGAAAAGAGAGAATCCACAAATAGACCAAATCACCAATAAAAATGGATCTGTTACAACTAATCCCTCAGAAATACAAGCAATAATCAGGAAATACTATAAAAAATTGTATCCCAACAAACTAGACAGCCTAGAAGAAATTGATAAATTCCTAAACACACATGCACTACCAAAATTCAAATGGGAAGAGAGAAAATCTGAACAGACCCATAACGAGTGAAGAAATCAAACCAGTAATTAAAAATCTCCCAATGAATAAGGGCCCAGGGCTAGATGGCTTCCCTGAGGAATTCTACCAGACATTTAAAGCAGAGTTAATACCCATTCTTCGCAAGCTTTTCCAAAAAATAGAAATAGAAGGAAAACTTCCAAACTCATTCTAAGAAGCTAGCATCACTTGATTCCCAAACCAAACCGAGACCCAACAAAAAAAAGAGAACAACAAGCCAATATGCTTAATGAATACAGATGTAAAAATACTCAACAAGATACTAGCAAATCGAATTCAATAGCATACAAAAACAAATATCTACCATGATCAAGCGGGATTCATTCCTGGGTTATAGGGCTGGTTCAATATTCACAAATACATCAATGTGATATATCACATTAACAAAAGAAAAGATAAAAACCATATGATCCTGTCAATAGATGCAGAAAAAGCATTTGACAAAATAGAGCACCCCTTCTTAATAAAAACCCTTGAGAAAGTCGGGTTAGAAGGAACTTACTTAAATATCATAAAAGCCATTTTTGAGAGCCCACAGCTAATATCATCCTCAATAGGGAAAATCTGAGAGCTTTCCTCCTGAAATCAGGAACACAACAAGGATGTCCATTCTTACCACTGTTGTTTAACATAGTGCTGGAAGTCATAGCATCAGCAATCAGACAACAAAAGGAAAGAAAAGGCATCAGAATTGGCAAAGATGAAGTCAACCTTTCATGTTTCACAGATGACATGATACTCTACATGGTAAATCCGACCAACCTCACCAGAAACCTACTAGAACTGATCCATGAATTCAGTAAAGTTGCAGGATACAAAATCAGTGTACAGAAATTGGTAGCATTTTTATATACCAAAGATGAAGCAACAGAAAGAGAAATCAAGAAACTGATCCCATTCACAATTGCACAAAAAAAACATAAGATACCCCAAAGATGTAAAAGACCTATACGATGAAAACTATAGAAAATTTATGAAAAAAATTGAAGACACAAATAAATGAAAAGCATTCCATGCTCATGGATCAGAAGAATAAACATTGTTAAAATGCCATTATTACCCAAAGCAATCTACACATTCAATGCAATCCCCATCAAAATTGCACCAGCATTCTTCACAAAGCTAGAATAAACTATCCTGAAATTCTTATGGTACCACTAAATAGCCTGAATACCCAAAGTAATATTGAAGAAGAAAACCAAAATGGGAGGCATCACAATCCCAGACTTTAGCCTCTACTACAAAGTTGTCATCATCAAGACAGTATGGTATTGGCACAAAACAGACACATAGACCAATGGAATAGAATGGAGAACCCAGAACTGGACCCAAAAATGTATGGCCAATTAATCTTTGACAAAGCAGGGAAGAGTATCCAATGGAAAAAAGACAAACTCTTTAACAGATGGTGCTGGAAGAACTGGGCAGCAACATGCAAAAGAATAAAACTGGACCACTTTCTTACACCATTCACAAAAATAAACTCAAAATGGCTGAAGGACATGAATGTGAGACAGGAAACTATCAAAACCGTAGAGGAGAAAGCAAGAAACAGCCTCCGTGACCTTAACTGGCAACAATTTCGTACTCAACACACCCCCAAAGGCAAGGGAAATGAAAGCAAAACTGAACTCTTGGGAACTCATCAAGATAAAAATCTTCTGCACTACAAAGGAAACAATCAAGAAAACTGATAGGCAACCCATGGAATAGAAAAAGATAGTTGCAAATGACATATCAGATGAAGGCTAGTATCCAAAATCTACAAGGAACACACCAAACTCCACACCCATAAAACAAATAATCCAGTGAAGAAATGGGCAGAAGATATGAATAGACACTTCTCCAAAGAGAACATCCAGATGGCCAACAGACACATGAAACAATGCTCAGCATCACTCATCATCAGGGAAATACAAATCAAAACCACACTGAGATACCACCTCATGCTGGTCAGAGTGGCTAAAATGAACAAATAAGGAGACTGTAGATGCTGGTGAGGATGTGGAGAAACGGGCACTCTCCTACACTGTTGGGAATGTAAACTGGTGCAGCTCTGGAAAACATTGTGGAGGTTCCTCAAAAAACTATCAATAGAGCTCCCCTATAACCCAGCAATAGCACTGCTGGAGATCTACCCGAGGGAGACAGAAGTGCTGATGCATAGGGGCACATGTACCCCAATGTTCATAGCAGCACTGTCAACAATAGCCAAAACATGGAAAGAGTCTAAATGTCCATCAACTGATGAATAGATCAAAATGATGTGGTGTATATATATATACAATGGAATACTACATGGCAATAAGAAAGAATGAAATCTGGCTATTCGTAGCAAAGTGGATGGACCTCAAGGGTGTCATGCTAAGCAAAATACGTTAGGCAGAGAAAGACAGATATCATGTGTTTTCACTCCTAAGTCTAGCAGGAGAAACTTATCAGAGAACCATGGGGAGGGTAAGGGGGGAAAAAGAGTTAGGAAGAGGGAAGGAGACAAATCATGAGAGACTCTTGAATACTGAAACAAACTGAGGGATGAAGGGGGAGGGGAGAAGGGGGTGATGGACATGGAGGAGGGCACTTATGGGGAAGCGCACTGGGTACTCTATATGGAAACCAAGTTGTCAATAAACTATAAATTTAAAAAATAAGAATATATTTAAAAAACCAAATGATTTCACATTTATTTTAACCCAAAATAAAATGCCACATATATACATATATATGTATATAATTTTTATTAATCCACTCTCTAATCAAAATTTACTTAAATGACTAAGCATCCATCATGATCGTTTTAGCTGTTGGCTAAACTGTTTCTATATTTCTCAAATTTATCTGCTTACTTGTATTTCTCTCCCATGAGTCTCTAAGCTGTTCATGTGATTAACAAGGTTTTTATACATATGTAATGCTGACAAAAGTCTTGGGATGGATGGGTGGATTGTGATAGAGTCCCCTCTCTAAGAAATGTGGTGAAAAGCCCCAACATAAGGGAAGGCAACCTGGGTATGTGTGTGACATACCTCAGGACTCTGTAATATAAGACCACCCAAGCAGACCATATGTCTGTATGTAATCGTGTATGAGAGACAAAGAAGTAGAAATCATATAAAAGGCTAAACCCTGCTGCACGTGGGGCTCAGTTTGTTTGGATAGGAACCCACTGAGTTCCTATCCTATTCATGCCTGTGTGAATAAAGTTGCTTCCTGGAAAGAAAAGCCTATGTGTCACAACTGTGTGAACCTCGATCCCATTACATTACATGGTGGTTAATCCAGGACACAGAAACAATGTTTCGCGTCCCTTGTCATCAGGGTATGAACCTTGGGACACCGGGAGAGCTACCTTGCCTGGTGCCAGCCCACCACTTGATCCATAGGAGACCAGCTATACCCAGCACACCAGGGTGAGGGCCCCAGATGCACAAAGGAAGCCTGGAGGCCCAGGAACCAACTCAGAATGCCATCCATCAGACTGGTAAGAACCCAGCTTCATTTTGACAGACCTTTCCCTATGAGGCAGAAGGGGAGACTGACTACCTCCCAGAGTTGCCCTAGTTTTTCCATAAGGAATAAGCAACAAAAGCACGACTTTAAGGCATTGGGCAGTGGGTTGCAGGCTCTGTGCAACTGTGTGTGAATGAAATAGACAGCAGAAAGCTTCTGACCTGACGAAGAGCTGAAGCGAGTGTTGAGTCCCAATCCGTGGTTCTGTGGTGACCTCATATGGCTTATGACGGCATCAGACTTCCTTAGGAGTCTGATCCAGGTCAGGGATTAAAACTGAACCCACCAATGCTAAGAGGCACCTGAAATATCTCTGAGAAGAGCAGCCAGATATGGATGAAGTGAGTTTGTGTCCTCTCCAAATTAGCCCCTTCCTTCCCTTTCTTCCTCTTTTGTGCCTGAAAGTTGTCTGTTAGGGGGAGGAAGTGGGTGGAAAGCACAGTATACTGGCTCGCCTAAAGTATATGTTGAGGATTTTCAAAAAGAGATATTCAGGAGAGTATGGTGTGAAACTAACCCCTGGAAAGCTCCAGACATTCTATGAACTTGACTGGCCATTATTTGGGTTGGGCTGGCCTTCTGAGGGCTTACTTAATGAGGAACTAGTCTGCCAAGTGTTAGGGGTCATTGTGGGGGATCCAGGCCACCCCGACCAATTTCCTTACATTGACTGTTGGCAAGAGCTGGTCCTATTCCAGGACTTTTAGCCAAGGCTAAAGGTATTGAAAAAAAATGTACAGTTATGATGGCTTGCAGCATGTCTTCCTCCAAATGCCAGCCAGAAACTGAAAAACTCATACTGTTGGGAGAGCCTGAGGAAACCCGACTACCATATTCCCCACTATACCCTACAATGCCATCTGTGCCTCCAGCCTCCCTGGCTGCCGAAACCCCACTGGAGCCTGCACCTAGTCCTGAGGCCTCACCATCTCTAGCACCACCAGCCTCTCCAGATGTGACCAGCTCACCTGGACCACGGTTCTAACCCCATACACCCCTCTCAGAAGGTGACTAGATCAGGCCAGTGGAGACAGTCCCTCCCTGCATCAACACCAGGGAGCCCTACAGATGCCACTGAGGGAAACCAGAGGAACTTGTCTATTATGATCAGGTAAGCAGGTCTAAGGCCAGTGTGTTACTGTGTACCAAGCCTTTAACACTATGGACCTCCTAAATTGGAAGCAACATATGCCCTCCTATATGGAAAAGCCCCAGGCTATGATTGAACTAATGCAGTCCATAATTCAAACCCATAAACCTACCTGGACGGACTGCTGCCAACTCTTTTTGACCATGTTCAACACGGAGGAGCATCACCAAATTACCCAGGCAGCCCTAAAATGGTTAAAGCAGAATTCCCCTGCTGGGACGCTAGACACCTAGGCTTGCACTGAGGCTCACTTCCCTGGGGAGGACCCCAAATGACTCAAATGACTCAAGTGTAGATGGAGAGCTTGCAAGGACTGAAAGGTATCAAGAACCCCTTCTAAATGGCATGAAGGAAGGCGGAAATAAGGCCGTAAATATGAGTAAAACGTCAGAAGTGCTCCAGGGACCCGAGGAGAGCCTGAGCCAGTTGTATGAGAGACCATATGAGACATTTCATCTCTACACCCCTTTCGATCCATAGGCGCCCTGTTAACGAGCAGATGGTCAATGCAGCTTTCTTACGTCAGGCCCAAGAGGACATCAGACTCAAGCTGCAAAAGCTAGAGGGTTTTGCTGGCATGAATGTCAGTCAGTTGCTGGAAGTAGCAACTCAGATTTTTGTCAATTGTGACCAGGCAGAGAGGAGGGAAGAATGCCAGAAGATGCAGAAAAAGGCAGACTTGTTAACTGCTGCCTTGGTGGAGCAGTTAGAACACTCCCGGAAAGGTGCCCCCCAGGAACAGGGACAGGGCCAAAAAGGGGAACAGTAGGGAAGATCATCTCGCCCAAGACCAAAGTTAGGATAGAACCAGGAGATTCCTCAGGAGGGCCCCTGGAAAAATGAGGGCCCCTTGCAGCTGGGTAATTCTCATCAGGGTTCCCAGCAGAAAGAAAGAAGCCATGTGCCAACCAGCATCACAGCCTCATGTAGCCCCCGAAGATGATTTTGTGGGGCTAGCAACCATGGAGGACTATGAGGAAGACTAGAATAGACCGAGTTCTATTTTGTTAGGCCCCCAAGAGCCTGTAGTCCAAGTGAATGTGGGAGGCTGACCCACTGACTTGACGGTAGATACTGGGATCGAACACTCGGTGGTGACCCAACCTGTGGGCCCCCTCTCACAGAGACAAGCCGCTAGTGTGGGCCACAGGCAATCAGATATGCCATCTCCCATTCTGCTGAATTGTCCTCAGCAATGCAATTTAGGCTGCGTTGAAGTTATCCATGAATTTCTGTACCTCCCCGACTGCCCCATGGCTTTAATGGGCTGTGATCTATTGGGAGAGCTGCAGGTCCAGATAACTTTCAACTCTCGGGAACAAGCTACCCTGACACTATGGAAACCAGATGCAAATATTATGACTCTCATGATTCCCCAAGAAGAGTGGTGCCTCTACAGTCTCAAGGAGGGACCACAGGCAGTGCCTGAAGTTCCCTTTACAATACCTGGGGTGTGGGCTGAAGACAACTCACCAGGACTGGCCCAAAACATATCCTTTGTGACTGTGGAGCTGAAACCCATGGTAGAACTCTCCCACCAGAGACAATACTTCATCTCCCACAAGGCACAGATCAGGATCCAGAAGCACCTAGAGAGGCTTTTAAAGTATGGGATCCTCAGGTTGTGCCAGTCTTCTTGGACCATGCTCATCTCACTTGCCCCAAAGCCTGGCACAGATGACTATCAACCAGTTCGCGACATGCAAGCAGTAAACCAGGCCACTATCACCATACATCAAGTGGTCCCAAACCCCTATATACTTTTGAGGCTCATTCCTATCTCAGCTGCCTTCTTCACCTGCTTGGACCTCAAAGATGCCTTCTTCTGCATCCACCTGGCCCCCCAGAGCCAATCAATCTTTGTCTTCCAGTGGAGGAATCCTGAAAATGGTGACAAGGGCCAGTTGACTTGGGCCAGAATGCCTCGGGGGTTCAAAAACTTCCCAACAATTTTTGGCACTGCATTATCCTCTGACTTAAGACCCTTCCCAGTGGATCCACATAGCTGTGTCCTGCTTCAGTACATAGATGACTTGCTGTTGGCTTGAAGGTCCCAGGAAGATTGCATGGAAGTTACTTAGCAGCTCCTTACCCCACTTTTGGGAACCTGACGACAAACTCTCAAGAAAAAAGGCTGAAATCTGTCAAGAAAAAGTCAAATATCTTGGCTTCCACCTGTTCCAGGGGCAGCACCAACTCGGTCAGGAGAGAACCATTTGTTTAATCCCAGTCCTGTCTACCTGACATCAAGTTCAGGAGTTTCTCAGATCCACAGGTTTCCACAGAATCTGGTAACCCAACCTTTCAGTCCTGGTGAAACACCTGTATGAAGCTACAAAGCTGGGTGAGTGGGAGCCACCACTGGGTGATGGTGGGAATCAGCACAGCAGAAGGCCTTTGAGGAAATAAAATGAGCCTTCACTAATGCACCTGGTTTGGGGCCCCAGACATGACCAAGCCCTTCTTTCTGTATGTCCATGAGCACACTGGCATTGCAGTGGGAGTCCTAACCCAGAAGTTTGGGTCATGGCATCATCCTGAGGCAAATCTCTCTAAGCAGCTTGATTCTGTTGCCCAAGGCTGGCCACTCTGCCATGGCCCTCTTAGTGTCAGGGGCTGACAAGTTAACTATGGGTCAAGAATTGACAGTATGAGTGCCACATTGAGTATTAACATTAATGGAATACAAAGGACAATACTGGCTAACCAACATCAGGATGCTCTGATATCAGGAAATTCTATGTGAAAACCTGTGCATTCACCTAGAAGTAGTGAGAACTCTAAACCCTGCAACTCTAAACTCTACTGCCTATTGTGCCAGGTCAGCCAGACCATGACTGCAACGCAGTCATGGATGAGGTGTTCTCCAGCCGACCAAGGACCCAAACGCTGAATATTTCACTGACAGTAGCAGTTTTGTGAAAGAGGGAGAGTGCCTTGCAGGTTACTCCGTGATGACCCTGAACTCCATCATCGAGGCCAAACCCCTGACAAAAGGGACTCCGGCACAAAAGGCAGGGCTCATAACACTAACCTGAGACCTCCAACCAGTGGCAAGGATACATATTAATACATACACAGACTCTAAGTATGCCTTCACCATTTTCCATGTACATGGGGCTTTATATAAAGAGAAAAGTCTAATAAACTCAGGAAGAAAAGACATAAAGTGTGTTAAGGAACTCTTAGACACAGTATGGGCCCCTCAAAAGGTGGCAGTCATGCATATTCGAGGACATCAAAGGGGAGACACCACAGCTGCATGGGGAAACCTTAAGGCAGGCAGAGAGGCAGCTTGTGGCCTCCAAAGGAACAGTGGAATCAGTGGCATTAACCACTGCACTATTCCCTAGTCCACTGGCAGAATGGGAGCCTAATTACTCCAACATGATTCACTTGGTTTAGACTGAAAATGGAAGCTACCTCCCAGTTGGATGGTAGAAATTTGAAGAAGGCCAAGTAGTAATTCCTGAGGCCCTGTCTCCAGCTTTTATCCTGATAGAACCCATATTGGCCAGACAGCTCTCGACACTACATTGAGCCAACACTTCTACATCCCTTGACTCTTCAGCTGAGCCCGAACAGTATGTGAGTAATGTGACATGTGTGTCCTAAATAACCCTTGTCAGAGACTGAAGGCTGCCCCTGAGGTGCAGAGTGTCAGGGAAGCTGCATCTGAAAATATGATGGTGAACTTCATTGAGCTTCCCGGAGTCTGAGACTGTAAATATCTGTTGGGTCTTTGTGTGCCCTTTCTCAGACTGGGGGGAAGCCTTCCCTACTCAGAAAAGGCACATGACATGGCTTGACTTCTTCTAAAACTAATTTCTAGATTTGAGATCCCTATCACTATGGGATCAAATAATGGGCCAGCATTAGTGGCTGAGGTGGGGCAGCTGGTTACAAAGGGGCTCAAGATCATGGAAGTTACACATGGCATATGACCCCAGAGCTCCAGGAAGGTGGAATGAATGATCCAAACTCTGAAGCTGCAATTAAGTAAACTATGTCAGGAACCCCACCTACACTGGGACCAGGTGTTGCCAATAGCCTTGTCAAGAATCAAGTGTGGCCCCACTAAGCAGACGGGGGTTTTCCCCTTATGAAATCCTTTATGGGTGCCCTCCCCCCATTATCAAGGACATAAGGGGGGAGATCTAAATGAGATAGGCAATCTAACCTTAAAGCAATAGATGAGGGCCTTTGGCTCTACCCTAACCACTTCACACTGCTGGGTTAGGGAGTCTAACCACAGATGCTCACCCCTTAAAAACAGGAGATACTGTATGGGTAAAGTAATGGAAAGTCCACCCCCTAAAACCTCTCTGGAGGGGCCCATTCACTGTCATTGTGTCCACCCATACTGCAGTAAAGGAGGCAGAGATGGGTCCCTGGATTCACTATAGCAAAGTGAAGCCAGCATCTTGAAACTGGAAGTGCATTCTTGATCCACCAACCCTGCCGTGCAAGCTGACCATACAGAAGATGGAATCTGCAACTCAAGAGGCTCCAGGCATCTGCAGCCCTGCTTCAGTCACTCTGGAAGCTGACTAATCCACACACAGCAGAAGCTTGAGAAATCAACAGTCCAGTGTCCTTATTTTCTATGTTTCCTTACTGTGATGCACTGTCACCCTTTGTCTCTTGCTGTTACTATGATTCTTGCTCTACTTTTCACCATAGGATTGGCAGTGGCTGCACTGGTCAGCTGGGAGTGTGGTGAGATGTTTCTGTTAGCATGCAACTTCCTTTTGTGTATAGGATGCTTCAGTGGTATTGGTTACTTCTAACCTGGACCCCTTCTGTAGACCTAGATTCCTCATCATGTGACCCATGTTATTCACATAACCAGATCAGGTCAGGGAGTCATTTAGACCTTACTATACCATACTCACTTCTCATGCCAGGGAAAAGTCCTGGGGACCTGCAGACACAATAAGACCACCCAGTCTACCTGCCAACAGGAAAGGCAATACACTTGTTTTGACCCAAAGTATTCCCCAACTGAGGAATGGTTGAAGGTCCAATACTGCCAGAAAGTGAGGGAATTAATCAGCCACACCCAGGTTACTAATCACCACCTGCCGGTATGGGTGCTTTTTGACATGTGTGCAGCTAAAACTCTTTTTGGGTTATAAACTGCAGCAGTCTGTCATGGGAACGAGAATACAGGCTCAGTGATGAGTGTATGTGCGAACAGGGCTTGGCCCAAATGTTATGGTTATTAATGAGCTGACTGCCCCTATTGGAGCTGTGTCTCATGGGCCACATGGAAAGGAAAAGATAAGACAGTACTCCTCCCAAGGGGGGATTGCAAACTCCAGCTGTAAATTGGGAGCCTGTAACTCCGTTAATTTTACTGCCTTTAATCCAGGACATCCAAAATGGGAAAATGGCCTTAAGATATGCAAGGTGCTGACCCAGGAACTGTGTTGTACTTCAAGAGGGTTCCTGTCTCACTCTGAGCCTCAACTCAGAAAGTCTTTCATTCTTTCTATGAGGAGATAAAAAGTAGCCCTCCCCCCATCTCCACCGCCACAAGAAACCTATTCCTTGCCTTAGCAGAATCCATAGCCCAGACCCTAAAGATCTCTTTTTGTTATGTATGTAAGGGAACAAACATGGGGGATCAATGGCCATGGGAGGCTAGAGAATTAGATGCCTGTGAACCTTATAATGGAACAGAATACCCCAATTCTACTACCAAGGTTTGGCTCCTCAAAACCTCAATTATCGGGAAAAACTGCCTTGCCCAATGGGAAAGAAAGTTCACCATGTGTACCTAGGCCAAAGATTTTATAACTCAACCACCCAAGGAAATCCAATGGTGAAGTTCCCAAATCACCTTGAGCCAGATCCCCACTCCTTATCTAATTTGTCTCATCTTCGAGAGGACTGGGACAATGTTGTTGCGGCATTGAATGGCAGGGTCCAGGTGGACTATATTAGGTATGTGGAAGGACAGCTTATACAGTATTTCCCTCAGCCTGGTCAGGGTCATCCATCTTTCTTCCTGCCCCCATTTGTCAGAGGGTAACATTTGGGAGTCCAAGTGTCTGGGGACAAGGAGACTAAAAGGAAAAAACATGTGCTACAAACTGGCAATTGGAAAGATGATGAATGGCCTCCTGAGCATATAATCTAATATTATGGCCCTGCCACCTGGGCAGAGGATGGGTCCTGGGGCTATGGCACTCCTATTTACATGCTAAACCCATAATCAGACTGCAAGCAGTTATACAGATTATAACCAAAGAAAAAACTTTCAGAACTCTTAACTTACTATCCAAGCAGCAAACCAAAATGCACAATGTTATCTATCCAAATCACTTGGCCTTAGATTATTTGCTTGCTTCTGGAGGAGGAGTTTGTGGAAAGTTTAACCAGAACAACTGTTGCCTACAGAGAGATGATAAAGGAAAAGTCATGGAAGAGATAAAAAATGAATGAGAAAGGTTGCTCAAGTTCTACTTCAGACCTGGAAAGTTTGGGACCCCGGGAAGTTATTTGAAGGGTGGCTTTCAACTCTTGGGGAAGGGAAAGGGAGAGGGAGGGAGGGAGGGAGGGAGGGAGGGGAGGAGAGGGGAGAGAGGGAGAGAGGGAGAGAGGGAGGGAGAGGGAGAGAGAGAGAGAGAGAGAGAGAGAGAGAGAGAGAGAGAGAGAGAGAGAGAGAGAATCAAAATCCTCATGGGAATTATCCTCTTAATTATGAGAGTTTGCTTAATCCTACTTTGCCTAGCTCCCCTGGTTATATGGTCTGTCTCCTGCCTCACTGAGGCAACGGTTGAAAGAAAAACAGCTATGCATGAGATAATGTTATGGAAATATAAACCATTAAACCAAGATAATGCTCTTTGACACAAAATGGGAGGGGTCTGAGCATCAAGGGGGGGGGGTGTGGTAGACTCCCTTCCCTAAGGAATGTGGTGAAAAACCCCAAGATAAGGAAAGGCAACCTGGCTCTGTTCTTAACATACCTCAGGACTCTGTCACCCAATCAGACCTTATGTCTTTATGTTACCATGCATGGGAAACAGAGAAGTAGAAATCTCATAAAAGGCTACACTACACCCTGCTGTGCTTGGGGCTCGTTTTTTGGGTATGAACCCACTGAGTGTGCAAGCACAAATAAAGCTGCTTCCTGGAAAGAAAAGCCTCGGTGTCACGACTCTGTGCCAACCTCGGTCCTGTTGCAGGATGGGCAGATGAGGTGGGAGAATGGGGTATAGAGGATACAAAGCTTAGAAGATGGTAAGGAAAGCTTTGGCCAGATTTCAGGACTTGTGTTGGCCGTGTTGGAAAGTTTGAAGATTACTGTGAAAGTAACTGGAGCCACTCTATAATTTGAGGGGTAGCATAACATGATCACACACGGATATTAAAAAGAAACCAGGCAGAGAAGATGTAAGACACAGCAGTATTGAGGGTATGGCAGCCAGAGGACTGTGCTTGGCCCACCTCCAAGAATAGGAAGCTGAATTGACAAGGACCCAGATTCCTCTGAAATCCTTCCCAACATTTCACCTAAATCCATACTCCCTATAGGCAGCTCGTGGAGTGAATGAGCATGGCAAGAATACCCAGTGAGCCTCTTCCTGGAAATACTAACAACTTTGATGGCTAACTTTGCTTCAGACTCTCTGATGGACTTGTTGAACTAATTTTAGATCCCATGCTAACTAGGATACTTCTGGACAACCTCTAGGCTCTCTCTTTCACTAAGGGTGAAATCTGCATCATGGTCTGATGTTTCTCGCTGCCATAGCTGTCTCCTTCCCAATTGCCTTTCATGGGCATGTCTTCTAATAAACACCTTGCACATTCCACCTTGTCTTGGCATCCACTTGGAAGACAGACCAGTGGTGTTCTAGACCCAACGCAGACAAGCTATTGAGAGCCAATAATTAAATTTGGGGGAATTTTGCAAGCCAGTTTTCAAAAATTATTCCCATTATCAAAAAATTATAAATTTACAATTAAATAAATTAAAAATAAAATAAATATTCAATCCTCATTTTCTAATTATTTATCCTATTTTTCTATTACTTTTGCTCTTGAAGTGACTTATTTATAATCCTGCAGATCCTATACAATGGTATTTGTTAAAGAACACAGTGGAACAAAGAAGTTGTTCACAGAAGAAAAGAAAGGAATAGTTTCAGGCAAGGTCACCTTCCTTCAGGGGGCAGAGCAGAGGGTTTTATCATGCGGATTAATTCACAGGTGCTCAGGTGAGAATTCCAGACTGATTGGTTTAAAATTCTACTTCTGGGGGAAGTTGAAACTGCAATTAAGGTTAGGTATTAAGTCTTGGTGGGGCTTAACATAAATTACTCCATTTTGGTCCTGTTGTTACTTTTTTTTGTCCTTTTTATTGATTTACTTATTTTCCATAATATTTTATTGTCAAATTGTTTTCCATACAACACCCAGTGATCTTCCCCATAAGTGCCCTCCACCATCACCACCACCTCTTTTCCCCACTCCCCCTTCAACTCTCAATTCATTTTCAGCATTCAATAGTCTCTCAAGTTTTACATCCTTCTCTCTCCCCAACTCTCTCCCCCTCCTCCGCTCCCCCTGGTTCTCCATTAGGTCTCTCATGTTTTCCTGTTAGACCTATGAGTGCAAACATATGGTTTCTGTCCTTCTCTGCTTGGCTTACTTCGCTTAGCATGACACCTTAATGTCCATCCACTTTCCTACAAAAGGCCATATGTCATTCCCTCTCATTGCCATGTAGTACTCCATTGTGTATATATACCACATCTTCTTGATCCATTCGTCAGGTGATGGACATTTAGGCTCTTTCCATGTTTTGGCTATTGTTGACATTGCTGCTATGAACATTGGGTGACATGTGCTCCTATGCATCAGCATTTCTGTCTCTCTTGGGTAAATCCCCAGCAATGCTATTGCTGGGTCATAAGGGAGTTCTATGGATAGTTTTTTGAGGAACCTCCACACTGTTTTCCAGAGCGGCTGCACCAGTTTACATTGCCACCAACAGTGTAAGAGGGTGCCAGTCTCTCCACACCCTCGCCAACATCTATAGTCTCTTGATTTGTTCATTTTAGCCACTTTGACTGGCGTGAGGTGGTATCTCAGTGTGGTTTTGATTTGTGTTT
>NC_043711.1:38218664-38228268 GCF_006229205.1 Suricata suricatta
TTTGTATGTGAGGGCCCTTTTCTCCCTAGCTGCTTTCAGAATTCTCTCTTTATCTTTATATTTTGCCAGTTTCACTATGATATGTCGTGCTGAAGGCCGATTCAAATTACGTCTTAAGGGGGTTCTTTGTGCCTCTTGAATTTGAATGTCCATTTCTTTTCCCAGATTTGGGAAATTCTCAGTTATAATTTGGTCAAGTATCCCTTCAGGCCCTTTCTCTCTGTCTTCCTCTTCAGGAATTCCTATGAGCCGGATGTTGTTCCGTTTGATTGTATCACTCAGATCTCGAATTCTCCTTTCCTGCTCCTGGATTAATTTCTCTTTTTTTCAGCTTCCTCTTTTGCTATATCTTCTAATTCACCTATTCTTCTCTCTGCCTCAACAGTCCTTGAGGTGGCTGCCTCCAGTTTGTTATTCACCCCACCTATAGCCTTTATTAACTCATCAGTTGGTTCTTTGATGCTTTTCTCAACCCCAGAGATTAATCTTATGACACGCTTTTTAAATTCTTGATCTGATATGTTGTCTAGATCTGCCTTGAGCAGTTCTGTGGCTGTGACTTCCTCCTGGAAGTTCTTCAGTGGAGAGTTTCTTCGTTTTGTCATTTTTGCTAGTTTTCTGTCTCTTATCACCTTTAGAAAGCTCGTTGTGCACTGTGCACCTATTAATATTTCTCTGTTAAAGGAGGCTTATTGACTGTCTAGGGCCTGTCATTTCAGGCAATGTTCTCTTAATGGTGTCTCTCGGTTTCTCTTGTTGTGCATGTGAGTATTTTATTTCCTTACTCTGCAATATTTGGGACTCGCCTTCTTGTACACTTTGGCTTGTTTCTTGGTGTAGTCCTAGGAAGGAAAACAGACAGACACACTCAGGCGGAACAGAAGCACACATACACACAGACAAATCAAAGAAACACATTAAAGGGGGGAAAGAAAAGAAAGAAAATGGGAAGGAAAGAGACTAATAGAAGAGAAGAAAATAAAAAGAAAAGAGAAAGAAGAAAAAAAAAATATATAAGAGGGGGTCAGAGACAACAAAGGACAGTAGACAGTTTAAAAGTGTATGATCAGTTCAGGGGAGAGGTAAGGATGAGGTACAGGAGAATATATCTGGGTTGCAAGAAGGTGAAAAAGTAAGGGAGAAAGGAGAAAGGAAAATAAGGAGTAAACATTTAAAAGAATTAAGTAAAGAAAAAGGAAAAAAGGTAGTAATAAAGAAATAAGTACAAAAAAGGAAAATAAATTTTTTTATATTAAAAAAAAAGAAAAGCAGCAGCCCCCCCCCCCCATAGGCATGGTTTGATGTGGTAGGTCTAGGAGGCTGCTCTCAGAAGCTCCGCCTTGGTGTCTTTGGAGATGAGAATGGCGGCACACCAAGCTCCACTAAACTAAGCATGGTAGGCCACTCTAATGTCTCATATCTCCTTGGGCCGCAGTTAAGCTGAGTTGTATTTTCCAGGCCCGCCTGGGTTCAAAGTTCCAGTCCATGCAGGTTTGTGCTATCACAGATGAAATGTATTTGTTTTGGTGGCTGGCTTCTTAGGGGGAGGAATCAGTTTGTCTTGGTTCAGGCAGGGATTTCAGCTGCCCCTGCCTGAGGCGAAATGAGCAGCAGGAGGTGAAGTGCGCACCTTCACAGACCCAACTGCGGAGTCCCCACCCCCAGCCAGGATTGTGATGGCAATGGGGGAAAGAAAAAATAAATTGAGTCTCTCTTGGCTTTGGATAGCTGTTGCTCAAGGCACTGTGCGCTGCTGGAAATGAGCTGGGAGCTCCTGCAGCCTAGGTGCGCACCCAGGCCTCCACCCACCACTGACTCCCTGTCGGGGGTTGCGTAGGTGTGGGCCCTATTTTTTCCTGT
This sequence comes from Suricata suricatta, assembly GCF_006229205.1. Classification (NCBI taxonomy): domain Eukaryota; kingdom Metazoa; phylum Chordata; class Mammalia; order Carnivora; family Herpestidae; genus Suricata; species Suricata suricatta. The sequence continues at coordinate 38,220,525 of NC_043711.1, forward strand.
GGCATCCGGGATTCGGGATTCACGCAGCCAGTGCAGGGGGCGAGGTGCACCGTGGAAATGTGGTGCGTGGTCCAGTTCCCAAAACCAAGTTCGAAGCGCGCACCCCTGGCGCAGCCTCAGCTGCCGCTGATTCCCCGCCGAGATGGCTCAGGGCTGGAAGCTGTTCCTTCCCTTGCGCCACCCAGGTTCGGGATTCTGGCTACCCAGCAGTTATCTATGGAGTGGGTTTCTCTCTCCAAGTGCAGCCAAGCGTTCTTTACCTCTTCCCCAGAGACAGTACTATGAGCGTGTTCAGATTCTCTGTCTCTTCCCTTTGTCTCTCAGGCTCCGCGCGCTTGCCCTGCGTTGGGCTGGGGCTCATGCCTCCCCTGCACATCCCGGGCTGGCCCGTTTTCAGATCTCCCCAGTTCGCACTCACTCACACAGGTATCCTTGAGGTTCTTTTCTTTCTGGAGTCCGTATTTTCTCTTTCTGCTCTTGCAGATGAGAGTATTGTCCTTCTCAATTCGATAGATGGGGTGGATGGAATTTACAGAGCTCCCTTCCTCTCTGCCATCTTGGCTCCACCCCTGGTCCTGTTGTTACTTCTTAACAATTTTCTTCTTTTGATCAAAATCTCAGCCTAACTAAAAGATATGATCAAAATTTAAGACATTAGTGCTATTCTTAAATACTGCTCTTGTTTTCCTAGCTTTCCTGGATCCTGTTTTTTGCTGAGTCTCTGTGGTATTTATGGGCCCTGAATACAGGCTCACAATTTTCTAATCAGTCATTTTTCTTGTAACTTTTCTGACATAGGGAGATGCTTGGTAGTTAGTAGCTGTGTATGTTAGTTTAAAGCTTTTGAAAGAATGCAAGGCACCAGGAAGATTTTTATGGTAACTATAACCAGGATAATTCCTAATGTTTGGAGTGTACTTAAAGCATCCCCAACACCCTAACTAATCAAAGAAAGACCCCCATCAAAGAAGTTACCTATTTAAGCCATATGATCTTATGTAACTGAGTTTCAGCTGCCACAGAAGTGTTAATCCAGGTATAGAAGGTGTTTTTGGCCACAGCACAGATAGCTCCAGGGTCAGCTAAAAGATAATCAAGAACAACTTTGGCCAAGAGTCTAAGGATCTCTGATGGGCAGCTCTTGTTTTAGCAATTGAATCTGCAATGTCTCCAAGGGTTAAGAGGCTTCTAATTATAGTTGCATTTGTATTTACTCCTAATCCTGGGGTAAGTCAGGTTTTAAGTGCGAATGGGAAAATAATCTTTTAACCTTAAATAAAAAGTCTCCCTGCATGCCTTACAAAAATGGGTACTGCCGTGGGATCTCAGTACGGAGAAGCAAGTCTGATCTGGATAATTGTAGGAACATGGGGGTGCGAATACACTAAAATTCATGTAGGTAAATGTGTCTAATTGTTTACATACTTCTAAGAAGGGTTGATAGAAGTTTGCAGTGACATGGGCAACACAAGAGAAACTGGTCACTGGGGATATGGCAGAGGTGGGGGTGGAGAGGGGTTCTTTATGACAAATCTAGTCATCTGAAAGGTCATCACACCCTTGATAGTAGCCTGGGAGATAAAGCTGAGCACATTACCTCTCCAGGACAATGCCAGAGTAAAGAAAAAAAGTGATTTCATTTCTAAAGCACAATGTCTTCATCTGGACTATTGAGTGGAAGCAGTTCACCTTGATGTCAGCTACTCCTCTTCTTTATAAATTTGATTCAAAGGTCTCTAGCATCTATACAGTATATCAGGTGGGCAGACCCTTTAACCATGAAATATGTATCCAAGCTTCAATGCTTTCTGGTTTTGCAGCAGTATCAGTGGTCAGGACCATATGGTAATGTCCCTTCTAACAGAGCTTGAGGGCTGTCTTCCTCTGATGATGCCTTCAGAATACTCGTTCATTGGATCCTAAACTGTGACCAACAGGGTTCAGGAAAGCTTCTTTAATCTGGTAATGATATGCTTGAGAATAAAACACTCAAGACTTACAGTAGCTTATCACACTAGCATGAGACAACAAGGGATCAATAGATGGTTGTATACCAATAAATGTTGGTCTGCCAGTGACTACCTTATATGGAGGGAGTTTATGTTCCCAAAGGGGATACTGGAAGTAATCAGCAAGACCAAAGGCAATACCTTAGGTCCAGGGATTCCAGTGGTTTTGAAAAGTTTAGAAATTTTAAGTTTGAGGATCCCATTGGTTCTCTCAACACTGCTTGATGACTGAGGATAATAAAAACAATGATAATTCCAAGAAATTTGCAAGATTTTCATTAAGGTTCACCTGATTTTCTCAATGACATGAGTTCCCTGATCACTGGAGACTGTGGAAGGTAAACCCCAAGTGGGAAACATATTTCTCTAACAGTTTCTTTGCCACTGTCAGGGTATCAGCTTTGGAAGGCCTTAACCCATTCAAAAAACACATATACAATAACCAAAGCATGGTAACCCATATGAAGTAACAAAGTCCAGCAGGTGTTCAAGCATCCAGATGGATGAAGTCTGAGTCTCTGGGGACATCAATATTTTTTCTAGGATTATGGAACTGGCAGGTGAGACATAGCTGGTAGACTATTTTCACAATTTAACAGACATCTCCCCACAATGTCTATCCATGATTTGAGTCATTTTAAACACACTATGGCGAGTGAAGGAATGCTAAAACTGAAAAATGGGATTTGGGAGCTGGGAAAAACCAAACAGCTGTCTTGGGTTTCCCAGAGGGCCAACTATTTGTTTAATTTACAACCACTGTTTACCCATCTTAATTTCTCTGATTCAGGAGCAGACTGTTGTCATGTTATAAGGACATCAGGGTGGCAACAATCTGCCAACAAGGAGCCATTTTTTGCAGAAGCAGAGTGGACTTCATCCACATGTGTCACATCTTTATACATTCTTCCCTTGCTGTCTTTGCATGAAAGCCAGCTGAGTCATTTCCCTGACACTTTAGTTCAATCCTTTTAGTGAGAGCCTCAATTCTGATAACAACGATTGCACTAAGAGAACAGCAGTAAGAAGATAATTTACATGTTGCCCATTTTTTATTGTGGTCCAAGAACATGTAAAAACAACTCTTTTGTTTCCATAACACATCAAAATTGAGACAACCTCAAAGGCATACTGGTTATCAGTTTGTCTTTCGGATAACTGGCATGCTAGGGGAAGAGGTCTATTTGTTGGGTAGTTTAGCTTGTAGGAGATTTCCCCTTTTGAATAGGACATAATGGGTATTAATAGCATAACCAATTTGAAAATTCCTTTTTTCATTTTTTTTTTACAGTACGACTCATAAACAAAAATTATACCAAGATTAGTTAAATGAATATTTCATACATCACAATGAGCATAACAAAATGAAACATTATTACCTAGCAGTCATGGGACCCATCTTTGTCAAGTAGAGGTAGTAATGTAGCAGGAATAAGGAAATGGCAACATGTAATATGTAGATCAGGCGGTGAAAGCAGAAGGATCACATGGAAAGTTAGTCTACTTTGCAGAGAAATATTGTGTTAATTCAGAGTTAGGAAGGCTTTGGACAGCATGGGAAGTTTGCAAATAAATGACATTTCCTAGGGTTAAATCTGCTGAAGCTTCCACTAACTTTTGTAGCTGTGGCAATAGCATTTAAGACAGCTGGGACAGGCATGAACAACTGAATCAAGTTCTCTGATTTAACAGGCAACAGGCCAATGTCTATTACCATGCTCTTACATGAGCATTCCCAGGGCTTGGTTATTCCTTCCATGCACAAATAATGAGAAAGGTTCTGAAGAGTTAGATGGCCCTAGGGCAGGCAGTTCTTGCAGCGCTTATTTTGGTTTTATAGAAGTCTATGCAGGTTTGTCTTCCCAAGGAAAGGGACTGCAATTTTAGTGAGTTCACATAGAGGGGATCCTATTAGAGAAAAATTAGGAACCCATCACCTATAATAACCAGTCAAGCTTGGAAATCTACAAAACTGCCGCTTAGTTATGGGTCTAAGAAATTCCTAGATTAGCTTAATTCTTTTTAGAGACAGTTGAATTCCTTTAGTGCTTAGATGGTGACCTAGGAAATGAACAGTGTCTAGAGATAATTGTAACAATTGTAACCTTTCCTTAGAGATTTTGTGTCCTTTTAAGCTAACCCTTGTACCAAATAAATGGAATCTTTTATGAAAGCCTCTTTCTTAGCTGAGCACAGCAAGAGGTCATCTACATATAATAAAAGGGTTGCTTTCCAGGGAACTGGAGGGTGCTTGAATCTCAGTGAAATACTTGAGAGAAATAAGAAGAGGCCTCAGTGAACTCTTGAAGCATGACTGTCCAGGAGTACTGTCAACTGTTGCAAGAACAACAAATAGATACTGGCTGTTGGGGTCTACAAGGACATTGAAAAATGCTTAACACGGTCTACAACAGTGAAACATTTTCAATCAGGGGGAAACTGTGACAGAAGGGTATTTTTGCTTTGGAATGACTGGAAAACATAATATCTTGTTAATAGCTCCCAAATCTGGACAGAGCACCAACCTCTCCTATTACATTTCTGGACTGGCAAGATGTGTGTTTTGGAGACTAGTACAAGGAATGATTAGCCTCTGGGCTATGAGGTCTTCTACAAGGGCTCTGAGGCCTTATATGGCCTCAGGCTTTAATGGATATTCAGGTAATTTAGAGAAAGGTTTAGTTATATCCGAATCTTCATAGGTTCTGTACTTTTTATTCTTCCAAGGTCAGTATTAGAGGTAGCCTACAGATTTTGAGGCACCATGATTAAATTAGGGGACTTTTTCTGGAATCCTTTCACTTCTATGTCAAGGATAGTCTATAAGGAATATAAAAGATCAGGTTCAGATAGGTCAAGAACTGTGAAGGGTATGTCTCCACTGGAGGCAAAATGTATTAGCTCTTTGAATTTAGAAAGGAGAACTCTACCTAATAGATTGGTTGGGGCTGTATCACACAGCACAAGAGAATGTTTTCCAAGAAAAGGTACCAGGTCTTTCTGCACTTTATTAGTTTTTCACCCTCCCCCACAACACACCTGTGAAAACTTTTTTACTTGGAGGGATTTGTTGTCTTATGACGGTACACTTTAAAGTAGAAAGTTTAGCTCCAGAATCATCTAAACTTTGACAAGATTTCCTATTAACTTTAATTTCAGTTTCCCCATGGCTCTTTAAAGGAATTATTGGTAACAGTTCACCACGGAACCTTTTGGAGTTCCATCAACTGTGGGAGGGGCCCATACAGTACCTCCCTTCCTTTGAAAGTATGAGAGCACTAAAGAATTTGCGTGGAACCTTTGACAACAGTCTTTTCCAGTGCTGCAGTTTATTACAGCTGAGACACTGATCTTTGGACCAGCATTTTAACGGTAGACCCCTAGAAGGGTAAATGTGGTCCACCCAGATGTTGTTTGGGGTCTCTTCAAGCTGTTATAGCTGTCAAGCTAATAGCTTGGTGGATTTTTTTTTTTCCAATCTTGCTCCAGAGTTCTGAGCCAGGGTCATGATTTCAATCAAGCCAACAGGTTTCCATCATATTCTCTGCTTTTTTATCAATCCACCAATCCTAGGAGATAATCCACGTACAAAGAGGGCAACCAGAGAAGGCTGAGTGACCTTATTTATTGCATGGAATCTAAACACCATAGAAAAAGGGCTTCCAACTGGGCATTAAAGTCTGCCACAGATTCATCTTTTTTGTTGTTGTTTCTTTGCAAGTTCTTTGCAACCAATCAGTGCATGCAGGGAAGACTCTAGCAATGCCTGGTATAAATCCAGCTGCTGTTTTGTGAGCTTTTACTGGTTCCTGAGATGTTGAACACCGATGATCTCAAATATCATTCTTGGGCATTTTACCATCTTGCTTCTTCTCCCCCTCTTGGGGCTTCATCAAGTCCAACCAACATGTGTACAAGCTGACAAAGATCTGGCAGGCCGGGGTCATAACCTCCAACAGTGAATCTAAATTAAAAATATTTGGGTTTAGGAAACCTTAAGTTAGGAAATTCTTCAATGATGGCCCTTAGTTCAGTCTTTGACCAAAGGGTGGAGGATAAGCTGAGGAGGTTTGTTTGCCATCTTGGGTAGCTTTATTGTAAAAACTATCTAATAGTCTCTCCAGAGTGGCAAGGCAGCGCAGACAGAAGATTAGTGAAATGTGAGTACTCAGGTGAAAAAGGCAGAGAGCCTGAGTCATACCAGTCCCATCATCTTTGGTCTCAGGTACTTCTGTGTCTTTAATTTTTCATTAGCCTTTTGTAAATGAGTCTTCTAATAAAGTTATTTTGGAATCCTTATGACGTTTGGAAGCTTCTGCATACCAATTAAAGTAAGCATCCTATTTTGTTCGTCCAACTTGGGATCCCTTGCTCTCAAGTGCATTTCTTAAATGAGCGATCTTGTCTAATTGGAATGTTCCCCATAATGGCCACTCTAATTCTAGGCTATTTTTAGTAAATTTGTGCCATTTTGCTAGGTATCTGCAGCTTCCAGGGCTATAGTTCTTAAACATAAAATAAGCAGGTGTGCTGGACGGTGGCACACTCAACTCTTTGGATATAAAGGATTCCACTTCTTTTAAAGCTGGAGTCAAATTAATACAGAAGACAGCCTATCATTGGAGTTTTCTTGAGGTGGTGAGCACTCTAACAACATTTCAAGCCTCAACCTATGCCCACCAATGTTTGTGGTTTTTTGAATTCCAGAGATTCTCATCAGCAACTAGACCTTATTTAATTTTCACCTGAGGCCTCCCATTGGGCCCAATGTGGCCCATATCAGACCCAGTGCGACCAGGGACCCAATCCAGTTTTTAAGTTGGATGCAGTTCTACTCCAGCTGGTAAACACCAACAGTTCCCTATGTGGAATAAAGGGTAAGGGAAGTGACTGAACCAGCAGACCCCAAAGAGTGGGAACTGCAAACAGATTCCAAACAAATGAGGAACTACAGCTCCCACCAGCAGTTTCCAACATGGAATCTGGGGAGGGAACCAAAGGCTGGGGCTTCCAATCAAGGTGGAGCCCATGCAAAACCAGCCTGACTGGTAACATAAAACGTAACGTAAACGTAAAAACGTAAAGAGGGTGGAGCTCAGAACAAAAAGGAACTTTTCACAGCTTTCAGAAACAGCAAGACAGAGAACTCAAAGGGCTCATGAGTACTGGGCATATGTTTCTCGCTGTCTCCAAAGCTATCAGAACTGTTCTTCAGATCCTGACACTGCCACCAAATGTGTTAAAGAAGAAAACTTCAACTGAGTAAATTTAAAGATCTAATTGACTTTATTTAGCAACTCATGAATTGGGCAGTATCCCATCTAACAAATAAAGAGGTGTTCTGAGAAGATGTAGAAAATAGAAAACTTTTTTATTTAAGTTTATTTATTTATTTTGAGGGCGGGTCGAGAGAGTGACAGCAAGAGAGAGAGAATCCTAAGCAGGGTCCTCACTGTCTTTGTGGCAGTGTAGAGCCCATAATGTGGCTGGAATTCCTATGAGATCACTACCTGAGCTGAAAACAAGAGCCAGATGCTTTAACAGACTGAGCCACCCAGGTGCCCATGAAAGGCTTTTTATAGGTAGACACTGAATGAGCAAATTATTAGCATAAGAAAAGGAAGAATTGTTTCAATTAAGGTCACCACCCCTTAGATGTCAAGGCAGTAGGTCTTTTACAGATGACCTAACTAGAGCTTATCAGGATATTCTAGACTGATGACCTAACTAGTGCT
>NC_043711.1:38228368-38303894 GCF_006229205.1 Suricata suricatta
CACTCAGGAAAACTGAATGACAACTTAGTGAGATTTTAAACTCAGAAGAAAATGTCAAAGTCATATAAATCTGAATTTATGGAGATAGTATGATGTATTTAAACATTTTAGAGTTGGACAGAAGAGGATCCAGCTTGCCTACTTAGTAGACAACCTCACTGAAACTTTTTTTCAATCTGCAAAATAATGATAATACCATGTTTCACAGAATCTAGACTATGTCAATTTTAAGACTCATCCTCATCAAAGAGGCTTTTAAAACGTGAAAAAGATGGCTAAGTGGGATGGCCAAATGTATCTTGAATTCAGAAATGTTAAGACTATAAAAAGTGGTCTTAGAATCTATGACATATGGTAATGCCTCCCCCTTCACCACAGGTAATGCCTTTTCTTTGTGAGGATTGAATAAGATAACGTATGTCAAATTCTAGGCATAGCCCAGTCAGTGCTCAATAAATGGTAGAAGCTGTTTAAAAAAAAAGAAGAAAGAAAAAAAAATACTCTGTAATCTGCAGCAAAGGCAGAGTGATGTATATTTATAGTTCCAAATCCACTGTATTTTCCTAGTCTCCCTCATTTTCTCTGTCGTCTAAAATGATGTTGGAATGGAGCTTTTCAGAGGAAAAAAAAAATCAATATTGCTTGTGGACACATAATTTATTTCAGTCCATCTTCATACATCTTAACTTAGACATCTTATGTGTCAAGTTAACAAATAACCAAAACTATGTTGTCTGGGTTGTCTGTCCAGTGCCTCAGAACAAACGTAATCCAAATGCTTCTAAATAAAAACACTGGCTTTGGGATTCAAAAAAAAAAATATCATCTAAATTTGGACACGTGTGACAAATGTTTTGCATTTCATTTCCTTTAACAGGAAGCTGACTCACTGTCACTGTGATTCCCAGACTTTGGGTTGTAACACCTCTGTAATGTTCCATGAAATTTTCAAAATAAATTTCACTTCAGTTCATCTCCATTTTTAAAATGTACACTTCTAGAGCAAATGCAATTGATAAAACAAGTCTTATTATATTTGAATGGAGAATTTGATCTAGAATGTGAATCATTTCTGTGCTGAATAACTTCCTGAATTTTAGAATTAAGGCTAATGAGAACATTTGATTTTATCTGCTTACTTCTGCCTGGACCTTATATTTCCCCCTAACTGAAAATGTAAAGGGTGTCTGTCCTAGGAGAGTGGTATTCCAAGTGTGGTCCTCAGACCAGCAAATCACCTGAGAACTTATTAAAAATGCATATCTTTGGTCTTCACCCCACACCTACTATATCAGAAGCTGTAGTACTGATGCTCAGTAATGAGTGGTATAAAACTCCTCTTGGTAACACCGATATACACCAAAGTATGAACCACTAGGGTCTGATGGATCTCCACAATGAAGTAGGAACTTGGATCCTTCTAAGAATGTCCCTGTACACAGGAAAGGGATCCAAGGTAAGGTGCATATTTAGATATGTAAACCAAATATCCAGGAAAATAGTAAAACATGTTGTTGCCAGATGTTTCCTAATATCCAGGTGTTCTGGTGTAAACATCCAGATAATGGTATGGACTTTTCATCTATCATAAGTAATACAGATGAAATTATTTCCTGTTAATCTATTCATTATAACAGACACCCATCACCGGGTACACTATGAGCATCCTCTGCCTTAATTCTGTCTGAGCCCATTCTTTTTTGAAGAACTGTGTGATTGGGCCTATGTAAAATCCTGAAATCCTTTGGCACTGAGGAATTGCATGTGGCTATGAGTAGCTCTCATCTATTTGCTTCCTATTAGTTGACCTCCCTTTAAACACTTAAAAACTGTGCTGACCACTCAGAGCCACAAGCCTGCCTTGGATTCTGTATCTCCCTCTCTGTTTGTTCTTCCCCCACTCATGCTCTTATCTCTGTCTCTCAAAACTAAATAAAAATGTTAAAAAAAACACTTAAAAAAAAGCCAAACCCTAAAGTTTCTCAGCTCAACCTCCTTCCCCAAATGGATTCCCATTGTGTATCAGCAATTGCAAAACTTTGTTGATCATTGAGCATCCCATTTAATTATGTTCTCCTGTTCCTACAAATGACTTCAGATATTGCAGTATTTTGTCTAGCAAGATCTATTAAGCAATACTAATTTTATTTTTTTAGATTCATTAAAGGCATAATTAAGAGGTCAATCAGACTTCCGATTCATACAAGTTACCAATTATTCCCCTAATATTTTGCCTTTTAATAATAGGGGCGTGTGAGTGTGTGTGCGTGTGTGTGTGACTAGCTCAGGTATGCTTATAGTATGTACATATGTATGCTTATATTTTCTTACAGAATTTTTTAAATATTGGAAATAACCCTTTGTTGTCCAATATGACCTATAAATTCTCAAAAGAAATAAATGTCTCTCCTCTTAATTCTGCTGATAGTGTCTTATACACGTATAGTCTCTGACTCCAAACATTCAGAGAATTGTATTGCTTTTAGAATAGAGTACAAAATCCCTTATAAAGCTAACAAGGACTCTTCCTCCTCATGCGCCCCCCTCATCCATCCATACCTCTATCTTTGCTTTCTAAATTCCAACTACTGTGGCCTTCTTTCAGTTGTCAAAACAAATTTTCTTTTTCTTACCCCAGGGCCCTTGTACATGCTCTTCCCTCTACCTGATATCTTATCCTGACCCTTCTTTGCTTAATACTTATTCATTGTTCAACTCTCAGTCCACATATCTCTTCTTCCCCAAAGTCTCCTTCCTTATCACTCACCTTCATCATGATGGCAGCTCTAAGGCTAGATAAGCTCTCTAAAGTATTAACTCTTATTACTCTATGTATTTCCCTCATTGCACACTATACCAATATAGTTATATAATTATTTGATGACTTTCTCTCCAGAATGTAAGCTTAGTGGAGGCAGAAGCTCTCTTTAATATCCTTAGTACCTGCTGTGGTACTCATCACATAATAAAAGCTCAATAAATACTAGTTGAATGAATAAATGAAAAAATGAATTAAAGGAACAAATGTTTTGGGTTTTGGATTAAGGCTGAGGTAAAGAATAATTCAAAAATGGACCCCTGTTGCTGGGGAATAATCTCTGTTACTCTGTTACTCTGATAGGAATTCAGAGTCCTAGCTATACATCTAAAACCCCACTGTTGCTGGATTTTGTCACTTCACACAGGTATTTTTTAATAATGAGAAAATGCTCATAAAAATGTTTAAATAAAAATGCATGAAACACATTTTTATATTCAGTGTGAACTGAAATGTGTAAAAATATAAATGCATAGCAGGATGATTTCTGACCTCTTTACCACCTTGCTTCGTCATCAATCACAGATGGGGAGTGAACCTTTAAAACAATAATGCATTCAAATTGCTATAAAATCAAGAGTAAGAGCAACAATAATAATAATAGCAATATGCTTACAATGGTCCAGGCACTATTCTAAATGTACTAATTTCCATAGTACCAAAAAATAAACTTAGGAGGAAACTCCTATTTTTATCTGATATGTTTACCTTTCAGACGCTCTACTTCAAAAACTTGGCATTTACTGCTGCCCTCCTAGTTCCCTAGATGGAACATTTCAGGAGGAGATTACATGGACACAAGAGAAAATCAAAGGACCAGAAGGATCCGGAATTCTGAGAATTCTTTGGAGAAGAGAAAGATGGAGAGGTAGAAAAGGAAGACCAGTTGGGAGGGGACCCCTGAGTACTTAATTAAAGGAATTCAATATTAATTGAAAAACTTCCATCAGCGAAATCAATGTTTTTGTATCATAATTTGAGGTCTAGAATAGCTGTTAAGTCCTAGGAAGAGCAGAAATTTCCTGGTAACAGAAAGAGCCAGTATTAATTCCCAGATGTGGTAGAATATAACAGCAAGTGCACATGTGTGCACACACACACGATTAAGGACTAGTAGTAAATGGGCTAACACATTCATATTACTTACTTATGGTAGTGAGTTTGTGAATTACTGTTAACTTCTTCAGTGTATAAATGATAATAATTTTTTACAAGTTAAATCAGAACACATATTTTGGTCAATTGTTCTATATACCACGATTAGGTTTGTTACTATAATTTGCTGTTGTAGTTGTTTACCAAGTTTGTGTCTTCATTCCTTAGTTCAGAAGACACCTGAGGATCTGAATATTCTATAGACATAGCCAGAATGTAAACAGATTGCAAAGGGACTTATGTTGACTCATTAAATCCATGCTTGGTTTAAAGTGCAATTCAGGTTACGCTTGAACAGGGGCAAAGGGAGAGAGAGAGAGAGTTGAAAAATTCAAATTCGTTTAAACAATGCTGCACTTGAGGAAAAGACAAGGTTTTTTTGAGCTGATTTTCTGGTTTCCTTCTATACATGCACTCATGCATTCAACAAATTTACTGAATGCCAGAATTGCTAAAGGCTGCAGAGTAGAACAGAACTTAAACTTCAGTGGACTTAGAGAATGTATAATCTGTATGTTAGTTACTTTCTGTTCAGCCTATACTGAATTGACTTTTTTTAATAACACAATCCAATGGTCTTTTGGAAAAATAGCCTCCCCTCTCAGTCTTACTCTGTCCAGATACCATGAGAAGGTCAAAGCCTTCTTCAGGGATGAGCATATGACCTAAGCCTGGCTGGTGACAGAAACACCCCCACATATGCACACATAAGAGAAACAATAACTGTTTTAGAAGCACTATATGTCCAAAGCCAGTACATTAATAGTGATTCCCAAATGTATTAGATAAGGTAAGGCTAAATGTTATTACAAACTAACCAAAATGTAGAACAATTCATATAAAAATAAAGTTTATTTCTTGTACAAATACAATCCAAAATGAGTATTCCTGATTGTTGGGTGGTTCTTTCCAAAATAGTAATTCAGGGATTTGAGCTCTGTCCACATTTTGGCTCTGCCATCTTTAATACTTGATATCCGAAGACATCATGTGCAGCCTTAAGCTGGACTTAAAAGGGGAAATAACTTGGAGAATTGCATGTAGATACACCTTATGGGCTAATGTGGCAGTGACACAAATCACCTCTGCTCACATTCTATTGACTAGAACACTATTTCATGGCTGACTGAAGGAGGGGCTGGTAAATAGTCCTCTCATGGGCCCAGGAAGGGGAGAAATTGGATTTGGAGAACATTTAGCAAGTCCCTGACATAAAGACTTCTCTAGATTTATTAGAAGAAGAATGTATATTTTTGCAAGAGTGGCCAAACTCTACATGTAGACAGCTAGTGACCACTGTTACTACTTGTGCAGAGAAAGTGAACATGGTAGGCCTGAGGCTGCTTATTCTTAGAAAGGCCTGTTTGCCACATTGGCCCTTGACATTTGAAGTGCATCAGGGAACTTAGATTTCAGAGGATTCACACTGACTTAATAGAAAGAATGGCTCCCGGTGCTTCAGCTGTTTATTAAAACAATATGGTTTATCTTCAACACCTGCTTTCCTCTGGGAGCCTTGAATTTTGGAATATGTAAGGCAGAGGGTTTCTATATAGCACCTCCCACCTCCTAATAGACTCTAAGGCTAGTCTAAGTCTCTAAAGAACTTCCCCAGAAGGGAACATTTCACATGTATTGTGATAGTTTGCTGGGGAGAACCATGTGCATCCTGTATGATTCCACTGGGAGAGAACTCTGGAAACATTAGATCTCTTATCCTTGGGAATTTGTTCCATGTGCATTTTCCTCTGCTGATTGTGTTATGTATTTGTTTACTATAATAGATCACAGCCTTGAGGACAACAATATGCTGAGATTTGTGAGTCCTCCTGGCAAATCAATCCACAGACTTGGTCTTTAGATCCTCAATATATCACCATATAAAAGGAGTCTTCCTGGGACCAAAGCTAATGCAGAAGAGAGCGATCAAGAAATGGAGAGAGACAGATTCCTGAAAGCATTCTTTGATCACCCAGATCAAGTTGTAACTGAAGTCAAACTTAATTTCTGAACTTTTAAGTTATCTGAGCCAATAAATTTACTTTTGACATTTCTTTTAACTGTAACCATAGATAGGATTGACTTATACAGGTTGTTATCTAAATATCTCTTAACACTTTAAAATGCGATTAGTTGCTTCACTCAGTAGATACAGACGTAAAGTAACTAGAGTTGCCTGAAGCAGAAGACTAGAAAAAGCTTCAAAACATAACTATAGCCCAGGAAAGATGGAGAGAGAGGTCCATGGCAATCATGGAAAAATAAAATCGGTAGAAAATAGGGAAAATAGAAATTGAAAGAATACAAAACCAAATCATGGTTAAAACAAGTAAGCAAGAGATGAGCCGAGGGTATTTGGTGGCAGAATGCCAGTGTCTATATTTTTTGTGCACAGACTCTCTGTGTGGGGAAACTCAATTTACTAAACTATAAGCTAAGTAAAGATAGGAATTTTGGTCTATTTTATTAACAGCTACAGCCCATGTGCCTAAAATAGTGCCTGGCACATACTAAGCACCCAATAAGCATTTTTAAATAAATGAAAAGACACATTATATGAAAACATGAGTTACTAGCCACTTTGAAATCAGGACATTATAGCTACCATGTTTTATTCATTCTTTAATGTCTTCAATGATAAGAAAGCCCAACAATGTCTGAACTACAAAACGATATTGAATATTAAGAAACTAGGTTATGTAGCTTAATATATACCTTTTATGTAAAGAAGGGAAGAAAGAAAAAAGAGAAAGAAAGGAAGGAATAAGGAAGGGGGAAAAAAGATAAGGGATGGAGCTCAACACAACATAAACTACCCTCATTAAAAAAAAAAAAAAAGAAAAAAAATACTATACCCATTAGACCTGCTCAATTCACTGTAATCAAATCATGGCAGATTTTTTTAAATCAATAAAATAAACTATTAAAGTCATCTAATTCAGGTTCCCAGATGATTCTGCAAATCAGAATACTCTAGGAATATTTAACAATATAGATTCCTGAGTCCTACCTAGACCTAGTAAATCACTACCTTGGAGGAGAAGCATGAGGCCAAACGATCTGTATCTTTAACTCCCCCAGGTGATTCTGACAATTGCCATTTTGGGAATCTCTGCATTTTATCTACAATCTTAATTTTACAGATAAAACCAACACCCAAAGGAGAAGCTGGCTTCCGTATGAAAGAATGGTTTTACTGTCCTCAGGAGCAGAACTCAGAGGCTCAGATCCATCTAGTGTTCTCTCCATGATACTACACTCCCAAATGCTGGGTCAGTACCCAAAACACTCAGACCTTGCCTTTTGTGGGTTAGGATGTGTGCTAGGAGTTATAAGACATGATTCCCACTGTCCACTTAACCCATTTATTCTCGAGTTCAAACACAGGGGGCAAGAAATACAGACATGAATGGCACAAGCTGAACTGCTGGATCCTGTCCTGAATTCAAGATTCTAAATCTCTAACGTTCCTATTCAAATTGAGGCCACACCCTCTGAGTTGAGAGCTCAAGCCATAAGACTGAAGTAGGGTTGTCTCAGGCACCATATTCAACCCCTTACGCCCACGCTTACTCCCAGACACACACACACACACTTGGAGCAAGGCTCAGGGACATAAGTCAAACTGAAACACAATGATATCGTGACACCCCTATCCTGCTTTTAATACTCAGAGTGTAAAAACTCACTCCTCATTTATAAACATTGACTCCCTTTCCTTGTTGCTTCAGCCTTAGTGTTTTCGTGGCAAATAAAACCAGAGTAAAGGCATAATAAGTGCCTCCGAAGAATTCTGGAATGTTAAATTTCAAGACATGGAAGTCTGTGAATCAAAACACTGGAATTACCAAATCCACAGAATTAAGAATCGAATTTGTCTTTCCACCTGTACTCAGGACTTTTTTCCACCATAGTAATTATAAAAGCAACATACCCCCCCCCATTCAAAAAGCCAATTAGAGGCCACACTGATTAGTGTTGTTTTATTTTGAAATTCTAAATGGAAAACTGCAGTCTTGGTGCTTAAACAAATGTAAAACAAATAGATTAGTGGGGGCCTCTATCTAAAGACTGGGTGTTTTGTTATCCTTGAATATTATTTATCACATCTTAAAGAGGATGATTTTCAGAGAATTAAAGTGCATTTGAGTTTTCTGAGAAATGCTCTTTATTCTGATAGGAAAGGGTTGGACATCAGACTGAAAAACTAAGTGCTTACAAACATCTCAATGGCAAAAGAAAAAAAAAGCAGCAGGATTGTGACTCTGTAACTGCCTCACTCTTATGAAATTAGCATTTGACCTGGGAAAAAAAGATAAGGTTTACCATAGCCAATTCTACCGTAGATATATACTTGTTAAAAAGCAAAATTCAACTGAGTAAATTTAAAGATCTAAATGGCTTTATTCAGTGGGGGCATCATCCCTACCGTCTAGCAAATGGAAAAGGCTCCCGAAAGCTGTACAAAATGAAAGGCTTTACCGGCAGAAGAGGGCAGGGACTAGGAGAGTGGGTTTTTCAGACAGGGTCATCTTCGTATAGGGGACAAAAGGGGTGCCTCTGGTGGATTGCCTCACTAGTGCTGACCAGGTAATTCTAGATGGACTAGGTAACGGATACATTCCTAGAAAAGGCTAAACCTGCAGTCAGGTTATGTATTAAGTCTCCGTGTGCTCACATAGGGCTTAGCGCAAGTGACTGCATTTGGGGCCTGTGGTCTCTTTTTCATCTTTTACCATGTCATTGTCAATGAACTCATCAGAGGCTGTACAGGTATTTCTTGTCACATTTTAACTGCTGGAATGTTCAGTTGTATCTTTTGTTCTTTGATTTACGACCTAATTTACTTGCCACACAAACACAATGTGCTCATACATTCATCTACTTCAGTGAGGGCTTTGGAATCATTTGAGCATATTCCATAACATTTTGTAATTCAAAAGCCCTTGGATGAATGAAGGGATTTCATTCCTAAGTTTCGTATTTATGAACCATATCTGAGACACCACACTAATCAGTCCAAAGCCATTCATACTGGATGCACTTTTCGCTTCCTTTTCAGATTCCAACATAATTTCTGCTTCTTCACTTACATTTTCAAAGGTTTTTTTTTAATTTTTTAATGTATTTTATTTATTTTTGAGAGACAGAGAGAGCACGAGCAGGGGAGCATCAAAAAGAGAGGGAGATACAGAATCTAAAGACAGGCTCCAGGCTCTGAGCTAGTTGTCAGCACAGAGCCTGACACGGGGCTCCAACCCACGAACCGTGAGATCATGATCTGAGTCGAAGCTGGACACTTAACTGACTGAGCCACCCAGGCACCCCTTACATTTTCAACATACAATCAGCATATTATCATGTGTACCATGTTCTAATATTCTCTAGTTGTTTCACATCTGCTACATTATTATCCTAAATAAACTTTAATTCTTGAAGACAAGGACCACTTCTCTGGCTCCTTTTCCAGACTTAGCAAAGAGTTCGGTATATTATATACAGTAAACTGTATTAATGGAGTTCAATGATTGCATACTGATTATTGACTCCTTAAACAATTAAGACCCAGCCTTTATTCCTCATCATAGCATCTCAAACTTTACATGAATCACCTGGGTATTAAAAAAAAAAAAAAAGATACTGATATAAACAATCTGGATTAAAGCCTAGGCTGCTATAGTTCCAACAAGATCACAGGTGATACTGATGCTGTTGGTCAATGAACCAAACTTGACTACATGGAACCCAGACTAGGAGTTGGAAAACATTTCCTGTAAAGAGCTAGATTATAAATATTCAAGGTTTGTTGGGCCATATGGTCTCTGTCACAATTAGTCAATTCTGCCTTTGTCGTGCAAAAACAGCCACTATAATAAGTAAATGAATGGGCATGGCTGTGTTCCAATAAAATGTTTACAAAAATAGGAGTCCAGACAGACTTGGCTGGTAGGTTGTTGTTTTCGTACCCCTGGCCTAGATAATAAGGTCAAAGAAGAGGTGAGCCCTCCCTTAGGAAGTTCAAGTAGGGAATATCTATAAGTATTTAACTCTTTAAAGAGTTTTAGTAAAATGATGTGCAGATATTCTAGAAGCCAGACATCTTAATTTTGTTATGTAATTAGTAATTAGCTGCTACTTAGCAATTCACCTGATATAAATTGGCTTAGATTGGTCTCTCTCAAGGTTCTGCTACACTAGCAAAATAGAAAAGTGATAATTTTACAGTGTATCCAATCCATGAGATAGCCAGCTGATTTCAGGTAAGCATACATTGTTTTTTCTTTCTTTGTTATTGTTCATTTTTTAAAAATTATTTTTAAAGATAACAGTCACTTGACTTACCCACTCCTAGAGAGCACTTTTTATATGGTTGAGGAAATTTTGCATTTTCTAGGAGATGTCCAATAAGTCAGTCCAGAAAGTAACTGCCTCCTTTTTTCTTTAGTCTCTGCTTTGTCTTTTGCATTATTTCCATTCTATTCTTTCCTCTTCCATTCTTAGTTGTGAAAAACTGGTAAGTGTCAATATCTATTTGTACCTCCCTAGTTCCTTATTATGGTTGATTCCCTGAAAACAATCAATTATGTACATGGCCGATTAGTCTAAAGAAATAACTTCCCACTATCAGCAGTGTTGTAATGATGGGAGATAGTCCTTGATGAAAGGAAATTTCAGCTGTCAATGTTTGTGGGCCCTACTCCTGGGCTCTAAGGGAAATGATCTTTAGCCAAAGTCAAAATGACTCGGCAAAACCTCAAAGCGTGTGTTCTATTTCTGCCCCCAGAACACATTGTATATCTGCTTCATTAAGAAAAAAAACCAAAAAGGAGCATTCTGAACAGAAGCAGAAGAAAGAAACTTCCCTGGTTCCCATACTATAGCCCTATACTAAAAACATAAGATAAAGTACATAACTTTATGTAATGTCCTTTATCTTCATGATTTGTAGCTCTTTATCTAAAAAACATATACAAGTCTGCACCAAATGTTCCTACCCCAGAGCACTCTCTTTCTTGTGAAGATTGTATATCATGGGCAGCCTTCCTGACTTGGGCTTGAATACAACACTTTTCCTTTCTCTTTAAACATTTTTTAAAAAGGTTTGTTCATTTTGCCTTGACATCCTGGAAATTCAGTATTGATGTTTTTGTATTCAACTCTCTCTCAACAAGCAATTATTGAACATACACTCTATCTTGAGTCCTATAAACACAGAAAAAAAAAGAGAAAACCCACCACACTAAGTGCCCTATTGCCTTCTCTTTAATTTTCCAAAAGACAAAATCAAAAACAAAACCCCCACAATTCACCTCTGCCTGCCATGTGACTGCATAAAGTCCAGTGCCCTCCCAAGAGCTTTGGGCTAATACTATAAAACAGGTCATTGCCCTACTTTTTTTTTTTTTTTCCATCTCTGGGGACATACTTCTACTTCCAACTTTTTCTCTCATCAGTCGGTGCCATCTCATAGTTGCCACCACACAGTATTTTTTTTTCCTGATTCATTTTGGACAAAGCTTTTCCTTTACGTCTTCAAGCACCACTAATACTTGATTGCCACTAGGCTGTAGAGGAGTCCAGAATTTACTACAGGACAAAATTAGAATGCCAGAAGGGAAGACTGAAAAGCCCATATCAAATGTAAGTATTCTTTCCCATGTTTGACCCATCAGCCATATCCCTTCATCTGTCTCTCCCTTGCGTGTCTTTTCACATGTAAACTCTGCTTTCGCTACTCCAAGAGGCACCCATTTTTCTGTAACCCACTTCCATGAAAATTTTCTCTCCCATCTTCTCCACAACTCCTTATTTTCCACCAGCTTAATAGAAACCCAAAGTCAAATAATATTGTAACAGTTTCTTTATCCAGAGAGGACTTGACACTGTAGAACAGTTTAGCTACTTGTTTTTTTTTCTTTGTTTCCAGAACAGAACAGCCTCAGGGCTTAGCTTTGGCACAATCAAATGCTCACTAAAGTATTCCCACTCCCCACCCGCCTGCCAAAAAACCAAAAAAACAAAAGTCTCTTTTTCCTCCTACGAAATTCTCATCACCTCAGAGAGGATTGAAACAACTTCAGGCACTTTGCAGAAGAGTGATTTTATTTATTTATTTTGTTGTTGTTGCCTAACACCTAACCTAAGATAAGACTAACTGGAATTGTAACAAATATATGTTCGTAAAATACTGAGAGTATAGAAAAGGACTAGTTCTACCTAAGGGAGAAGTGAAGAAGAAAGAGCAAAATATAAATTCTTTTTTTTTTTAATATGCATTCTTGTATTTGCCATCCTGGGCAGGTCTTAACCAAGAAGCTAGAAAACATCTTGACATGTGTATTAGGGTAGATAGATGTGGGTTTGGAGTTTGGCAACCAAACCTTTTAAAAAATATATACAGATATTTTTTGAGGGGTGACAGGTGCCTGGGTGGTTCAGTCAGTTAAGTTTGGTTTCAGCTCAGGTCATGATCTCATGGTTCGTGGGATGGAGCCCTGTGTTGCCAAGAAGCCTGCTTAGGATCTCCTTTCCTCTCCTCTCCTCTCCTTTCCCTCTCCTCTCCCTCTCCTCCCTCCCTCCCTCTCTCTCTCTCTCTCTCTCTCTCTCTCTCCCTCCCTGCCCCCCCTCTTTCTGACTCTCTGCTCTCTCTCTCAAAATAAATAAACTTAACATACACACACACACACATATATGTATACACACACACACATATATATATGATGTATTTTAATTATAGTTCATGTGATTGAAAAGGTGGGAATTCAAGGTGGGAATCTTGACCAAGGATATATATATATATACCCAGGCTATGAACCTCAGAAGCACAAAAGCAGCGCTACACACTGAAGTGTGTAGACCCTCCAGGTTGTCTTCTTTTTTATCAGTTACATGGACTCTCAGGAGAGTCCTCTGGTATGCTCCAACTTGCACAGGAAAGACCACAAATACTTTCTTATGTGCCTTGGACATCATCAGACCATAGCCTCTTTTAATCTTAAGGAAATAAAGCTAATAGAGGTTCTGAAAACCACTAATAGCATAGTCCTCATTTCTATAGACAGAGACTATGGCACCAAAGTGACCTTCCCCTGGTTGGTAACAGATCTGAATCTAGAATCTAGGTGTTCTGCTAACATCTGTGTTCTTCCCACTACTCTGAATTTCAGTATTACTGGCACTGAAGGGTGCCATCGTGGAGGTCTCCTCAACTTCAAAATTTCTGATGACACAACCAAACCCCTTTCTGAAAAGAATTGAGTGGTGCTATATACTTGGAATGTGTCACCTACAGTTTACCATTACATTAGCACTTGGGATAACATATTCATAGAAGTAGCCTAAATACAGCTAACTCATCTAGAATGTGCAGAAGTGTCACAGATTATGATTTTAAAATTTTTTAGTGTTTATTTTGAGAAAGAGAGAGAGCACAGTCCTATAAAGACTCCAAAATATCTGTTTGAGACAGTGTGGCAAACATGCTTCACATGAGCATTAGAATGCCCTGGTTTTACTGGGGTCTTAACATTGAGGGAGAGTCTCATACTTGCCCATTTCTACTTTGGCAGGTATAAGGCAAACCTGAGCCAAAATCAAGAGCCAGACACTTAACCAACTGAGCCACCCAGGCACCCTTAACTGTCACAAATTATTATAGACTAGGATTTCTCATCCTTGGCACTACTGGCATTGTGGGCAGGATAGTTCCTTCTTATGGAGGCCTTCCCTATACACTGTAGGATGTTCAGCAGCATTCCTGACCTCTACTCACTAGACGCCAGCAGCCACCACCCTCCTTCCCTTCTGCAGACATTGCTAAATGTCTTCTGGGAGACAAAAAATGGCTCCCCTATGTTGAGAATCACTCTTATAGACTACATAAATGATGTCTCCCCAAACTTCACTGATCCAGCCTGTTGATAAGGAAGGCTGAATCAAGGGAGAAACCCACCTTGCAAAGCCTTGACTCTCTCAGAAGAGAGTCGTCTCTCAGAGAGTGATGTCAAAACTTATTGGGAATCAGAAGTTTGATTTAGGGTGGGGTTTTCAATACAGAGACAAGATTAGGATTAGGTAAGAATTAACATACAACAGTTCAACCATGGTGAAAAAGCAAGTATTGTGACTATGTCCAAGTGAAGAATTCAAAGAATCTCAGTGCACAAACTGTTCAAGAGTTCACAGGTATTTTGTGAGGTTCCTATAATGAACAATCACACATTTGCAGGGAAAGGGGGGGCGGTAGAAAGACAAAAGCATACTAATTGAAGACAGAGGAACAGTAAAGAGATATCAATGTAGATAATAGGGTGTGGCTTTGTTTTCCAATGTCCAGGCAAAGTCTGTGGATGGTTTAGGCTCTTAGCTGCCACCATTTATTTATTTATTTATTTTTAATGTTTATTTTTGAGAGGTGAAGCAGGCTCTGTGCTGACAGCAGGACTCAAATCCCCAGATGTGAGATCATGATCTGAGCCAAAATCAGATGCCCAACCAACCGAGCCACCCAGATGCCCCATCAACTGCCACACTTTAAACAGTTTCTTATTTAGTGTCCTACCCTGATCTTCATTTAGATGTAAAAACTGTTTTTCTTTGGGGTCCTATAAAGACTCCAAAATATCTGTTTGAGACAGTGTGGCAAACATGCTTCACATGAGCATTAGAATGCCCTGGTTTTACTGGGGTCTTAACATTGAGGGAGAGTCTCATACTTGCCCATTTCTACTTTGGCAGGTATAAGGCAAACCTGAGAGTTACTCATGTTTCCAGACGCCATGACCTTGTTATTAAAAGGATGTCCACTTTGCATGGAGTCATTAATTCCTCAATTACATGAGTGTTTGATTTTAATTTTAACTGTACTCACAGCCCATGCCCCAAAGCTAGCTCTGCTATCCCTGGATCTGCAGACCCTGCCCTCCAGCAGTCTGATTCAGACACTTGGCAAAAATATTCTGAAGATACCACAGCTTTCCTGTTTCTACCCTACTCTGGGGTATGCTATTCCTTCAGTGATGCATGCGAAGAAAAGACAAAGGTCCATGCAGGACAGGTGCAGACAGGTGAGGCCAGCTCTAACACAAATCTGATATATAACCGTAACTCCTTTACTTCTGCTACCTTATCTATAAAATGGGGATAATAATGTAATCTCTTTTGCAGTGTTTTTGTAAGGATTAAATAAATGAGTATGTGTGAAACACTAAAGTAGACATCTGTTGATTTAGGGCCAACCAGCATGTATCTAACCTATTTCTGCTATTAAGTCCTAGATTGTATGCTGGAAAATCACCCATCCCTCATTCCCAGTCTTAAGTTTCAGATATATCCCAACAACTTCTTCAAGGGGTGAAGAATGACAACTAGGTTTAAACTAAATCTCATTCTATCATATAGCTCTGTGCTTCAGGGAAGAACGCAATGATCAAAACTAGGTGAAAGAGCCCATTGGAGCCAATTCCCTGGCTTTTGCACTAATTATAGGAAAGTGGCATTTGTCACTAGACTCAAGTCAAAGATGTGAAGCTCAAGCTGCTAAAGCCATCCCAGCCCTGCACCTTCCTATCCCTAATAGACCCTGAGGTGGACGCTAGCACTTGTCACATCATTTGTGTGCTTGGTTGAGTGGTCTCTGATGTCAATTCTATCCATGGATTTTCAGTTAAATGAGCCTGCAAATTCCTTGTTTCTTCTTACATGAAACTTTGAAAATAGTGACTGATATAAATGCCTAGCAAATAGTATTTATTAAATGCTTTTACTATTATTATCTATAAAACCCCTTCTTTCTTTCAGGGTTTCCACCTTTAATTGGAACAACCTTTATGAAAATATCCAGAATAAAATGTACTATTCCTATGGGTCATGGTGGAAAAAGTTCACGTCATTGATGGATTCTTAGCTACAGACAGATACTTGTTAGCATGGGAAAGGAGAAATAAATTCACTATTCTTTCTCTACTAAAACATGTTTTAGAAAGGGAGTTTGTCATCCTCTCAGATTCAACATTACCAAAGGTTTAATCAGATGACTCTACTTTCTGGAAATGTCAAAACTGTAAGACTCCTCCTTTTACAATTTCTTAAATGAAAATAGTGCTTATTAATTGTATTATTGATTTGTGCCTTTTAAGTCTCTGAATATTTTTATAGAAATAATAGAACCATGCAGCTAGCTTCCCATATAATAAATGAACCAATTTCCTTGATGTTGGATCCCATATTGGAAACTGTCAGCATTCAAAAGGAAACTAGACAGCTGACTTCACTTTATCAGTGGATTTATTTGCTAATTTTTGGCTCATCCCTTTTCCTGATTCTCTCATTTAGTTTCTAACAGGGTATTTGATAGTTGTTTTTGTTGTTGTTGTTGTTGTTGTGTTGTTTTATTTCATTTTGGGGAAGGGGGTTAATAATTATAGATACTAGAGAAATTCCAGAGAAACAAGTGTGTGTATACATGTGGGGAGGGGCAGGGAATAGATATTGGGAAAGACTGAGCTAGAGGCATTTGTTAAACTGATCAGCAAAGTAGTTGAGTTACTCACTGTTCAGTTATAAAGTACCATGCTAATGTAATAATGTGAGGCAGTCAGAAGATTTCCAGATATAAAATATGGGCTGTGTCTCACTCTTTGTTTAGAAAGCACAAGTTGTCTTAAGTAACACTCTCACCTATGTCTTAGAAGATTCTGTTTACAGTGAAATATAAACTAGCAATTTCTGAGCTCAAACATGGCAGAGGAAACCTCAGTACACAAGAAAGTCATGTAAAAATTAATAATGGGAAACTCATTAAGATGGAGTTGGGAAGCCAGCAGGGGGCGCTCTCATGCCCTACCATCCTTAATAGCAGATCCAACAGCAAGAGAGGAATTTGACCTTGCAGGTGGATACTACTCTCCTACTCCTGTCAGTAGAAAATTAGAATCATTCTTCAGCTGTAAATCTAGGATTCTATCACTGAGGTCATAGTGGCTGGTAGAGCGTTGCTATCTCTTTTCACAGATAGTACTACCCTGAAAGCTGGGTGAACTACAGGATGACTTCCTATTTTCTTTCAGGGAACTTAAAAGCAAAAAATATCACCTTCTTACTTTAATCTTAAAAATAGACATCGCCAAGTTATTTTACCAGCGAAAGATGAGCTTATTTGGGAATAAAAGAAAATTCCATTATGGGATAAATAACCTGTGGGAAAACCATAGGCACGTTGCTGGGGGTAGGGGCAGGGGGTGGGTAAAGAGAGGCATGCTGTTTTATGGAGGAAAAAGGATAAGTTAGGAAGGCTGCTAGGAGCTAAAAGACCATTAGAGTAAACAGGAGGATTTTCCTCATCCGCCTGGGCAACAGCTCCATCAATGAGAAGCTACCACTGTGACCCCCACTTTGCATTGTCTAGATGCATTGTCAAAATAAAGCCATCTTCTACAGGGACCTGTGTTTTGTTCTCAATAATCAAGTGGAACTGTCCTATCAGGCTATCGACAAGTTTCTAGAAGTGTCTAGTTTCTAAATAACTTGGAATTGCTAATTGATTTTATTTTTTAAATATTTTTAAAGTTATATTTATTTATTTTGAGAGAGACTGTGTGTCTGAGCAGAGGAGGGGCAGAGAGAGGGGGAGAGAGAGAATCCCAAGAAGGCTCTGCAGGGTCAGTGTACAGCCCGAGGTAAGGCTTTATCTCATGAACAGAGAGATCATGGCCTGAGCTAAAATCACTTAACTGACTAAGCTACCCAGACACCTCTGGAATTGCTATTTTTTAATGTTTATTTATTTACTTTGAGAGAGACTGTGTATGCACGTGTGATCAGGGAAGAGGCAGAGAGGGAGAGGGAGAGAATCCCAAGCAGTCTCCACACTGTCAGTGCAGAGCTCAACCAGGGGATCGATTTCACAAGTCTGAGATCATGACCTGAACCAAAATAATGTTAGGCACTGAACCAACTGAGCCACTCAGACATCCCTGGAAACTGCTAATTTAAAAGTGGCCATGTCAAAAGTGTGTTATGAAAGCATAGGGAGACATTTTCTGGGAAGTCTGTAAATCTTGAGCCTCAGGCTATAGTGTTAAAAATACAGCCCAAAATGGAGTGACTTGTGTTAAGCCCTACATCAGCAAACCAAAAACTGAAACTGCAGCTTCAGTCTCTTCCAGGAATGTGACATTTATCCAGGCAATCTGGAACTACCTTTTCAGCACTGGTGAAGTAATTTTCCTGAGAAACCTCTGCCTTCTCCCAAAGGAAGGTGCCCTTGCCTGAAACAATGCACTCTTTGCTAGAGTACCTTCCTTGTCCTGCTCCCTTGTGTCTATAGAAGTATTCCATTTTGTACAGCTCTGCATAATTCCTTTCTGTCTCCTAAAATGGGAATTGATGAATCATTAAATAAAGCCAGCAGGATCTTCAAACCTACTCAGGTGAATTTTGTTTTTTAACAATAGCTTTGAATTATCCAATAAATTCTGGTGTTTAAAAGTTAACGCCTCTTTGTCCAGGTGCTTAATATCTGTGTGCGTGTGTGTGTGTGTGTGTGTGTGCATGAGAGATATTGTGATTTATAATAAAAAAATATGTATTTGGATATTGTGATTTAAAATAAGGAACATATATTTGGTCTTTATCCCTGTTTCTGTCATAGAGCTCCTTAACTGCTTGGAATTTCCTAAATGGTGAGAGCAACAAAGGTGTCTTTTGTCATGTTAATGAGGTGACTTTTGGAAGTCACCTAAGGATGGAGGCGAAGGTTCCAACTTTCAGTTTCTTCCTCAACCCTCCAACCTCTGGGATGGGGAGAGAAGCTGGAGATTGAATTTTGTCACCAATGGCCAAGGATTTAATCAATTGTGCCTATGTGATGAAGCCTCCATAAAATCCCAAAGGACAGGCTTCAGAGGGATTCTGGATTGGTGAACATGTGGAGGTGCTAGGTAGCTCCCAGCCCTTTCCCCAAACTTTGCCCTATGCATCTCTTCCATCTGAGTTATATCCTTTTACTTAAAAAAATAAGGTGATCTAGTAAATAAAATGTTTCTCTGGGTTCCAGCAGCCACTCTAGCAAATTAATCAAACCTGAGGAGGAGGTTACAGAAACCTCTGATTTTACAGCCTGTTGGTCAGAAGTACCAATAACAACCCACACTTGTGACTGGCTTCTGAAGTGGGATGGGGAACAAGTTTCGTAGGACTGACTGCTCTCCCTGCGGAATATGATGCTTTCTCCAGGTAGACAGTGTCACAATTGAGTTAAATTCTTGGACACCCTTTTGGTATCTGTGAATTGCTTATTAGTATAAGTCAAACCTCCCCATGCTGCCACATTGGAATTAGTAGCAGAACTCTTTGAGTGTCTGTTCAAATAATATGATATCCTAGTCATTTACTTTAGGGATAAATATAAAAAGCACAATAAATTTGGGAGAAATTATATCTGTGTAAAAATCTTGTATCTAAATAGTTTCTAGTGTAGGAAATGCCTCTAAAAATGGAAAAATGTTGGCTTCCAATCGAACATACAATCAAATATTATTATTCTTGATACCCTGGTTGAGATAGGATATAATATAAAGATAATTTATATTTGGATTGGCATTTATTTAATGTAAATAAAGTACTTAATTCTTCTGTAATTCTTTGCCTTTTTGAACTTAAAATAACTAAAGAAGAAAAAATTTCTGTCTGCCATGTGAAATTAGTAGTGGAATTTCTACTCAATAGGTAATCTACTCATAGATAATCAGAAGGCAATTTCATACATTATTTAGCACATCAGGAGAATTTGAATATAGGCTCTTAAAAAATCTAATATGTGCCCAATTCAGAGGCAAACGTTAAACTACAATGCACCTAAATTAGTTTACTCTTTTAGGGGGAGAATAGAAGTATGCCATTAATTTTCTTTATGATTGCAAGATGTTTCTAAGTACATTTAATGTAAAACACTAATAATTTTGTCAAAGGGGAAAAAGGAACTAATGAGCATTAAAAGTTATTTAAATACACAATTGAACATCTATCTAAATAGGATTTGGATTTTTGCAGTTGTAGCAGGCCAATTAGAGAGTTAAATACAAATAATGGTGCACGTGATTTAGTCTCCTAAGTACTGGAGGCTAGATAATGTATTCTTTTAATATACTGTGAGTTCTGAAGTTTTAAGGTTTATTAACATTTTATGTTAGTCACTGTGAACTAAAGTAACAGACCAATTACTTATATGGAACAAAGTCCTTAAAATGACTCATGTTAGAGTGACTACTTGAAGACTGGGCTAAAAAAACACAACATTGTAACGCTCTGACATTACTACTTCTTCAGGAATGTTGCCGGTATCATCTCACAGCTTCACCTCATTAGACTTTAACCTCATACAATGAATCTGGTTTTACATCCAAGTCATCTTTCCTGTGTATAATAGAACTGCTAAGTTGGGCACTGTTCCTTCCTCTGTTTTTATTTTCCACTATTCCTCGATTCTGAATTAGGGTCATCTAAGACTGAAGCTTCTTTCTACATTTGTACTCTTTTTTCCCAGCCTACTTGGTGGCAATGAGGGAAATAAATTGTCGACTTTCTGAAGAGAAGAGTTTAACCCATAAGTGCAGGGTTGCCAAATCTTAGCCTCTGTGGAAGGTGGGTCAGTGAGAGAATGGTCAGGGACGGTATATGAATTAGCAACAAGCACCACATATGACCTCACCTGTGTTCCAATACTTTCCCTATTTTGCAGGTCATTGTCCTTTGTAGCAGTCAGTTCCCAATTGCCTCTTAATTATTTGAAAATGAACTGTTTACTTATAAGGTAGTATAACATCCACATAGAGCTCAGCCTTAGACCCAAACCAACCTGGTTTTTCAAGTCACCAGGAACTATATGTAGCCTCCTAAGTTACTGAACGTCTTAGCCTCAGTTTTCTTACCTATAAAACGGGAATGAAAATGGTTCTAACCTCATTAAGACTATTGTGAAGGTTAAATGTGACAGTGCATGTAAGGCATTTAGCACCATGCCTGCCATATACTAAGCATTCAATAAATATATATGTATTCCAATAAGTGTGCATAATTAATGATTTATTTCCAATTTTACAGTAGGGGTCCCTTATCACAAATCACAGTTCTGTATTTCTTGTTCTACAAGCATCTGTGGCATTCTGTGCTTAGTTTGAATGTTAGCAAACACAAATGAATTTGAAGGATATAGGCAGTCAATGCCTTTGCCAAAACAGTCATAAAATGCATTCAAAACCAAAAGAAAATGGATGTTGGATTATCCTCCTTTCTTATCAGCTGGTCACTACTCCCGCCCCACTGAATAGTCAGCTCTATTTTCTACAGATATTTGGGTAAATCTGAACTAGAGGGTCCAGATCCAAATTGCTGCTGCAGCCCTGAGCTTGTCTTGGCAAGACTCTCAGGGTTTGGAGGAGTATAAAGACGCTAACAGACCTGCAGCATCAGCTTAGAAGAGAGAGACAGGAGAGATTCAAGATTAGCTGTAAGATCTCCTTTGGGGTGGGCGCCTAGGACAAGCATACCTCTCTGAGTCCTTTGCCAATCCCAGCCACATGGGTGGACACAGGCGGTAGCCAAATGTACTGTGTTTGTTACCATATGCCTATGGCTGATTGGATCAGGGTGGACACTGACCTAAACTGGACCAATAACAATCACTCCTTTGGGAATTTCTAATTGGGGCTGACAGAATTCAGTGTCTTCCTTAATCACCTGGATTAAAGAAATAGAGACTTGGACACTGAGGAACAGCCCTCAGCTGCCTTATAAATAGGAAAGCAACGACACTCTCCAGAGACAGAAGAATGAAAAGGAGTTAAAAGGAGACAATACGCAGGATTTCTGAAAGAATGTTGGCCTTCGTTTCCAAGGTGTCTAATTCCACTTGCTGCCTCTCATGCTTCCTTCTTAGTTTAGTAGAGCAGTCTAAGTCTTTAGAATTATTCCCCACCACCACCACCATTTCTGGGCATTCTAAACCCTTTTCAATTAAGTTTTTATTTGGTCTGACCAAATTAAACATGAACAAAACAACTGTTCTTACCACTGTCATTTCCCCAA
The DNA here is from genome assembly GCF_006229205.1 of Suricata suricatta. Taxonomy (NCBI): domain Eukaryota; kingdom Metazoa; phylum Chordata; class Mammalia; order Carnivora; family Herpestidae; genus Suricata; species Suricata suricatta. The sequence continues at coordinate 38,250,426 of NC_043711.1, forward strand.
CTAATTCAGAAACTTAACTAGTTCTCTAAGGGATTTTGTTGTTTTTCAGTCCCGGTAAGAATAAAATATGTTTTATGCTCCACATAAAAAATACAGTATGGTGGTTGTTCTTTCAAAATAGGACAAAAAAAATCATGAATATATTCATGGGTGTGTGTATGTGTGTGTGCCACAGTATGTAAGAGTATAAAAAATAATACAAAAACACTTGTTTTCAGTAATTTGTAAGTTTTGGGGAAACACATTGCAAAAGAAAATAATAAAGGTAACGTATAAAGTCATAGGTTTTTTTCAACACACCATCACATTTATTGCAAGTTGACTGTCATGATGACCTTAGGAAGGAGGCCTATGAAACTGTGTGAGGACAAGTGACTACTTCAAGATCACACATCGAGTAACTCTTCTGTCTTGTATATGACTCTGGGATATATGAATTTGAAGCCTTAATATTTCTTCCTTTTTGTTGTTGTCATACTTTCTTTGTGTGTCCCCAAAGGCATTCCATATTACACTCTTCCCACAAAATATTCCATAGTCTGATAAACTTGGGAACAGCTCACTACTCAATCCCTCAATTGGAGATTTTCATACACTTACACATAGTTGGTAAAGAAACATATTTTAAACTCCAGGTATGACCAACATATTTTCCAAAAAATCATTTTAAAGCATTATTAAAAACTCATGTTACCAAAAGAGCATTAATAAACTGAAGAGTTAATAGCTAACGGATTAGAAATTAAGAAATGCTGAACAATAGGACACGGCCTATTTTGTCATCTATAGTTGCTATTTCTTTTGAATGTTATATTTTCTTAATGTTGACAAATACTAAAATATATTAAAATATAATGAGACACAAATCAGCTAAAGTCCTGTGGCCCAGGGAGAACCACTGTCAACATTTCATTGATCACACTATCACATACCTCTATCCATATCTATGTGCAGTTACAATTGGTTTTGGAGAAATCAGATATCATCATGTGATGATTTGTTATGACTATCCCTTTCTCTGTTTATTTCCTCTTTCTCTAAGACCACCTGCAGCAGCACTGGCTCTCCCAGATAACCAATATTTAAAATGTGGATTGCAGCTTTCCATGATTAGATAGATCACAAAGAGAAAAATGGCTGGCTGGCTGTCTCTCTCTATATATACATATATGTATATCGATATATACACATACATATACAGATGTGTGTGTACATACATATACATCTCTTTTATATATATTGCTTTATAATATAATGTAAAATTCCACCAAGTTAACCATTATAGAAAATAGAAAAGAAGACATTTGGCTCATACAATTAACAATCTAGGAAAAGATACATCTTCAGGCATGGTCGTCTACAGAGACTCAAACAGTATCTCCATCTCTCTTTTCTCTTAGAATGATTATTTCCTTAGACAGACTTTTCCCCAGAGGGGGACAAAAAGTAGCCTTTGGCAACTCCAGGGATACTTTCTTGCTGCTTTAATTTTATTAGCCAGAAGTGAGCATTTTTATCCTAATAGCCTCTACTTTCACTCTTTCACTCTGATTGAGCTGACTTAGATCATCGGCTTTTCCCCAAGAAATCCCCATGGTTAGGGCAATGCAAATCTCCAATGAGGTTAGCCCTTTGAACTGAGTATTCAGCCTTTTCAGACCCAATGGATTGACATGAAGATGCTGAATCCTCAGCTAAAATCTGGGAGGGGCTTTGCCAGTAACAAGATAAATGAACACTGGGTGGCCATAAACAACCGAGGCCTTATAAACAAGCTAAAGTATGGAAGCCAAAATCTGAAAACATAATATTCCATGGTTATATTTCTCACTCTTGGACAGTTAACTTTAGCATGGAACATTAGGACCAAATGAAATTACTTACCAATCGCTGTCCTGGATATTCTGGTCAGTCATCACATGGCTGCAAAGAACAGAAGTTACTTCAGCAGGTTTTAGGTGGAGGTGACTTTATGCCAAATCTACGGGGGAAACTTAGTGAACCTGATGGCGAGAAGTATAGCAAATATAGGTGGGTCTCATACAAGAAGTGCAGTTTCTCAAGAAGCTTATTGAGGATTTTAGTCTCCGTCATTATATTTCTCTGTACATCTGCATCACTCTCTTCTCCGCAGATAAATTTCATATTCTAGGAATAAGGATGGTCACTCCTTTGCTGATAGAAATGAGGCTTCTATCTCCTCTTTTTCCATCTTTGTGTATGTAACTTGCCACCACAATGTTCCTTAGTTTCTGATACCACTTCCCAAAAGTGATTTGCCAGTGGTTTTGAAACATAAATATGCTGGCAGCGCCAGCTCTATGAGATTTTTTTTTTTTTTGGAACATATCCCTTTGTTTCCTCTTTTTGTTTGATTCTGTCTTGGTTTCTGTGCATTAGGTAAAACAGCTGCTTCTCCCAGTCTTGAAGGTATATAGCCTTGTATAGAACAATCTTCACATTTAAACCTGCCCTGGCTTCTGGTTGTCCTTCAAACCTGTGTGATTGCCCAAGCAGTCTATTCCGTTTTTTCATGACTCCCAGCAGCTGAGCATGCACCAAGTCAGTGTTCCAAAGGGGAGGAATAGGGGTCAGACCCTCCAGCAGCAGCTTTGAAAGTACTAGTGCACAGTCCTATGGGGTTGCAAGCCCAAGCCCTTCTGGTCACCATGCCCGGTGACCTTCAAGGTGTCCTAGGCGTGGCAAGTTGGAACTACTGGGGCTCCAAACCGGAGGATAAGCTCCTTTCTGGGAAATTCTGGAGAGCTGTAGTAAGGCAGGGAGACAAGATAAAGATGGCGTGCCCCAGCCTAAGGTTCCGTGAAAGTAGGCAGGCCCTTACGTGTTTGCTAAACCTGAAGCCTGCCCCTCACGCTGAAACTCCAGTAGAAGCACATGAGCCTGTTTCAGAGTCCCGGAGGGTGTACTTCCGTTCGCTGTCTGTGCAGTGCACTGGGGGTGGGAGCCTGCCAGGAACAGTCTCTGAGTGCCACAGCCTCTGGGCCCAGGCCTGCAAGCCCCTCCTACAGCTCTCGGAGCGCTGAAGGCGGAGCACGAGGAGCATGTGGGTGGCGCGCCCCCTCCAGGCTCCGCTGGGTGAGAGCACGGTGGGCAGCACGCCTCCTCCAATCTCTGCTGGGGGACAGCACGTGGGTGGTGCGCATGCTCCAGGCCCCGGAAAGGGTTACTTCATAGCTTAATCCCCACTGACCCACCGCAGAGCCAGGGGATGCAGTGGTGTCCTCAGACAGCAGCCGCAAAAACTGGGGCGCCTGCTCCTCTCCAGGAGATACTCATGCTCCGCAGTCAAGTGGAGCCAGAGGAGGAAGTCGGCGCCCCTAGCCATTCCCAGGCGCCTGGAGAGCAGCTCAGCAGGTTCCCAAATGTGTGTCAAGTCAGAAGCCTGCCTCTCAGACTGACTGTGAGACAAGCGAAGAGCTTCTCCCATGCTAAGTCAGGTGCCCCTCTTCAGCCACTTGCACTGGGCCCGGGGTGCAGGTGAGTTGGAGTACGTGAGCCCTTTAAGAGCGTTCCTCACATTGTTGCAGTCTCGTGGGTGGGTCTCGAGGTCTCAGTCCTGTTGGTTGTCAAAGCTAACTTTTTCACTGGCTGCGGGGATCGGCGTGTGGCTCATTTCTCAGGTGCAGGTCATAAAAATTGTGGGTGACCCATGTGGGTTCAAACCCTTCCCCCTCCCTCCTGAAAGCAAAGCCCTGAGTTTTGTGTTCTTTCTGCACTATTACACCAGGAGTGGAGTTCTGCTGAACTTGTACCTCAGACTTTCCAATCTGCAGACTTCACGTGACTGGGGAGGAGGCAAGTTCAGAATCCTCTTGTGATGTCATCTTAAAATGGAACTTCATCTACATGTAATCTTAGAACTCCAGACTGGGCACATCTAAGTAACTCAAAGTCTCTCTTTCTTTCTTTTCTTTCTTTTCTTCTTTCATTTATTTTTCAGAAACAGAGCGTGAGGGGAGGTGGGCAGAAAGAGAGGAAGACACAATTCAAAGCTGGCTCCAGACTCTGAGCTGGCAGCACAGAGCCCAACATGGGGCTTGAACCCACAAACTGTGAGATCATGACTGGAGCTGAAAGCAGACAACTAACTGAGCCATCCAGGTACCTGTGAAGTCTGTTCCTTAATTCTAGCTTCTTGGCAGAGATCATTGGATTGGGATATTGTGGATCAAGTATGCATTCCTCGTACAATCAGCAGCTGAAGGGGACAGTTTGAAGTTGGAGAAGGGGTGTGGCTGGGGAAGAGATGCTGGGCTTCTAACTGCAGTGGTTAGAAAATCAATAGTTCTCGACTTTGTCTTGAGGCATTGTGGTTAAACTTCCTGGTTCTGAAGGCAGACTATCAAAATTTGAGTCATAGGTCCATCACCTATTAGCTATATGACTGGAAGATGTTTTTTAATATCATGTGCAAATGGGAATAATGATAATACCTATCTCGGAGGGTTGCTCCAAACAACAAAGAAGCCAATTAAGCTAAAACTCTTCGATTCATGCTTGACACAGAGTAAGCACTAAATAAATATTAGATGTTTTTAAAATAGTAGGTCCATAAGCTCTGTGCCCAAATTGACAATTTCAGACAAGGATTCAGTTAATGCATTGGATGAAATATACAGTAAAGGGCATTACAAATAGATTATCCATGATCTCAGGTCTTAGTAATCAAAAGAACAGGGACTTGAGACTAAAGTTTAACTTGAGGGCAAAGCTCCCTGGCCTCCATGTTTATGAACCCCTGGTTGACCCAGAAGTTACTAGTTTTTGCAGTAGGGAGACCTGCTTCAGCCTTCAATGTCTTGTTCTGTTAAAAACTGCTCTGCTAAGCTGCTGAGGCTTTTCTTGATCAACTGTATATGGAGTGAGAATCTGTCCCACTGAAAAGTGGTGGGTAGGTGAAGCCCAACATGGTGTATCCTCATTAAGGCAGGGAGTGAAAGGCAAGAAAGCCAATGATATCAGCCTTCAGCCCCTGTGCAGATGCTGCCATCAGGGGCTGCCAGCCACTCTTGCCTCGGGATACCAGATAATAACTTCAGAATAGGAACTTGGACAGCCAGCCAGGCTCGGCTTCTACTTCACAGTGCATGGACATGAAAGGCAATACCTTTCAGAACAGCAAAAATGTCCTGAAAGCGGCGGGGAGATGGAGTATTTAATAAGTATGTTCTCCTGGTAGGCGGGTGTCAAGGAAAATGGTCTCCGGTTGCTCATTAAATGCTACCAAGACATTGAGACAGAGATGGCACAAGGGGCTGAGGAAAAACCTCCAATGCTGTTTCACAGCCAGGATGAGTGGGCAGGCTTTATGAGAATAAACTTGGCTAACTCACGAGAGGTTCTGTATTCGGAAGGTGCAGTTATGGGATGAAATGACAGTGAAAGTCAAGAAGACTTTAGTAAGTTCACAGGTATTCTTAATACAGGTAAAAGTTAGGAAAAACCAGGCTCTACATTCACTAGATCTGTAGTGCTGCCTGCCCTAGGACATTGCTTATAACCTTTTATAATTATAGGGTCTTTGGAAAAGACTTTAATGACTTGTGTTTCAATGTATAACTCTCATTTGAAAATCAACCCACATAAAAGAGGTCAACATGATCATGTAAATAAAATGTAAGCACAGTACCTGACATATACTAAACATTCAAAATACTGGCTACTTTTTTCTTTTCCTTTTTCATATAACTTGCCATCTGGAGTAAGAGTGCCTCATTTATTTCTTTATATTTATTTTATACACATATATAGTTATGTAGTTATATATATCATTATACAGGTACCAGGTAACCTTGTTAGCACTTTATATATGATAATGCATTTAACCCTTGCAACAAATCCATAGGGTAGGGTAATTTATAAGCCCTGATTTGCAAGTAGAGAAACTGAACTATAAGAATATTTAAGTAGCTAGTATTAAAATAAAAAAACACTCAGCTGAGTAAATTTGAAGTTTTAATTAGCTTTATGAAATGGTTCTTGAATCTGGCAGCAACCCCTCTAAAAAGTAGAGGATGTTCCAAGGAGTTGTGCAAAATGGAAGGTTTTTATAGGAAGGGGGTGGGGCAAGAAAGTTATTAGCAAAAGTGAAGAGAGAATAGTATCAGGCAAGATCGCCCTCCCTTAGGGGGAAGAGCAGGGGTGATCATTAAACAGACTAAATCAGACAGATTACCTCACTGATGCTGATCAGAAAATTCCTGACTGACTGGTTAAGACTGCATTTCTGGGGAAGGTTGAAATCACAATTAGATTAGGCATTAAGCTCAGTTGGTTGAGCGTCTGAATTTTAATTTCTGCTCATGTCATGACATTGAGCTCCATGCTAGATGTAGAGCCTGCTTGGGATTCTCTCCTTCTCCCTCTCTCACTGCCCCTCCCCCACATACCCCCCCTCCAAAGTAAATAAACATTAAAGTAGTAAATGGTAAAGCCAGAATTTGAAGTTAAAAATGTATGTTTTGGGTCATTAATAGTGATCTCTCTGTTCTCTGAGAAGTATACCTTTGTTTTATTTGGCCTCAGGCAGTTCCTCACCCCTAGGAGGCATTGGGAATTTTGGGAAGAGTAAGCAGTATACCTTCCCAAGGCCCTGGCACACACCTTTCCCATGTATACTAAAAAGATTTAAATTCTCACTTAAGAATTTAGAAGAAAAAGAGCTTAATGGAAAGAAGTAGCTACTTGCCTGTTGCTATACCAGCTCAGATGGAGACTAGACAGCAAGTGTAATCATAAAAAAGTGTAGTTTTCATTCCATTTTCCAGGCACAGAACCAAAATTCAGAAGCTCTGTGTCAAATCATCTCGTCCAATTCTCAGGCTGCATCCAACCCTCTATGTTAATCCCTGCTCCTGCCATGGTGGGATAAAAGACGTCTCCTGTTAGGATACTCTCTTTTTATGAGAATTTTGGTGGCAAGGGAATGAGTCAGTCTATCTTCAGCTACAGATGGATTTAGGACTTAAATGGTGGTATTGGTATTTGGCTTATCTTTATCTTCAAACTGTCTCTTTCATTTTTGGCTGCATTCCAAGATTCCTCCTTCATAGGGTCAAATGGCCTCAATAACACCAAATTTTTTTCTTCCTCATTTTTATAGTCCATGGGAAACACAGACTTCCTCACAAATTCTAGGCCATTTTGTCATAATGCATGGATTTGGGTTGGGTTATATGCCATCTATGAACAAATCAATTAGTAACTACACTTTGGATCATGAGAATCATGTTAACAATCACTTTGAATCAAGGGAATCTGATGTACTGATTGAATTAGGTCAGGGCTAAGTGCGTCTACTGCTGGACAAAAAGAATAGATGAACCGCAGGCAAACAAGCCCTACACAGTATCCACACAATGGTGGTTCTTGCAGACACAAGCAACTTCCCTAATAGCTCCACTGTTTTTCTCTCGTATGCCCTCCCACTTTTCCACCTTCCAAGTTTGCCTTTCTAAGGACATTTTAATTTGGCTTTAAACTTGACATTATTGAAAATCTAATGGCCATGGACAGGATCCTGAGATATTTAGGAACGGAAACAGAGTTTTGTCATCTTGAAAGAATTATTAGCCAAGATTTATTCCCTGATCTACTTATAAGCACCTTTTCTATCTGCCCCAAATGCCAGAATGAATCAACTGCCAACAGACAGAGAAGTACATCTCCCTGGTTGTTAGATTTGAAGATGAGGCTTTTGATGCATTTCCTGTTCCCACAGAAGAAGGCAGGCATATAAGGGGAATCCTTGTGCTTCAGGCTGGGAATGAATAAGAAGTCACTAGTACACTTTAAAAAGAATTTCTCTAAGCAAATTTGACTAGAAACAATATGTTATTTGTGAGACTTTGTAAGAGTTAAAGAATAATGATCCATTGAACACTTTTGCCCACCTCACAGCCTAAAAAGTTACATCAGCATTCCTTTGGGAGGCTCCTGTTTGTCCCTTTTTATCCCATCTCCTTCTCTGTAGTTCTCGTGATTTTCATTATAATTTTACCACACATGGCCATCCCTACATGCTCATTAGTTTTGCAGATTTCAGATCTACTTAATAAAATCCTAACAGGTATATTGTATTGTGACTTGCTTTTTTGCTCATTAGGTTTCTGAGAATCATCATTATTATACAGCGCTGTAGACCGTTTCACTGATATATAATATTTTTGCATGGCTAGTCCTTGATTTATCCAATCTACTCCCAATAGGTGCTTGTACCATTTTTATGATTTGTCATCTATTAACATTCTCACATATGTGTTCTGGCAGACAAGTAGGATCCTTTCTTTAGGGACTATCCTAGAGACTCTTTTGCTGGGTCATAGGACTTGTTCATCTCCAACTTGACTAAATAATGCCAAGGTGTTTGCCAAATTGATTAAAACAATGGACACTTCCACTGTCAGTGTGTCCATGTTTGAGTACATTGACACCCGTACCACCATTGATGTTGAAATACTTTTTAATTTTTTAATGTTTATTTATTTTTGAGACAGAGGGGAAGAGAGAGAGAGAGGCAGAGCATGAGCAGGGTAGGGCAGAGAGAGAGGGAGACACAGAATCTGAAGCAGGCTTCAGACTCTGAGCTGTTAGCACAGAGCCTGAACTCATGAACTGGGAGATCATGACCTGAGCTAGAGTCTGACGCTTAACCAACTGAGCCATCTAGGTGCCACAATGTTGAAATACTTTTATTCTAATTACATTTTTATGTTGGAGTAATTTTAGATTTATAGAAAACTTGTAAAGAGAGTACATGTACCTCACACCAGTTTCATCCACTAACTTAATATGACACATTGTTATATTTCTTGAACTAATATTAAAACCAATATTTCAATATTGAAACATTATTAATAAAAGCCCTTACTGTATTCAGATTTTCATAGTTCGTTTCTAATGTCCTTTTAAAATTCTAGGATGTCAACAAAAATACCACATTATATTTATTCCTCATGTCTCCTCAGAGTCTTCTTGGTTGTGTCAGTTAATCAGACTTCCGCTATTTTTGGTTTTCTTGACAGTTTGGGAGAGTACTAGTCGGGTATTTTGTAGAATATCTCTCGGTTGGGGTTTGTCTGATGTTTTTTCTTATGGCCATACTGGGACTCTGTATTCTTGGGAAAAAGGCCACAGCAGTAGAGTGCCATTCTCATCACATAGCACAGCATGCTGTCTACATGGCTGATATTACTGTTGATGTTGACCTTGATCGCCTGGCTCAGGCAGTGTTTGTCAGGTATCTTCACTGTAAAGGTACTCTTTTTTCTCTCTTTCTGTAATTGTGCTGTTTGAAAGGACATCATTATATGCAGTAGCACATAGTTAAGGAGAGGAGAGTTATGCTCTAGCTCCCTGAAGGTGGAGTATCTACAGAAATTATTTGGAATTTTTCTGCAAGGGAGATTTGTACTCTATTTATTCAAACATTTATATGGTTGATATGAACTCATCTATATTTTATATTTGTTTATAATTTAATACTACTTTGTGTATTGTGCTATTCAAACTACTCTAGCTTTGGTTACTGTAGCTCTTTGAAAGACCTTTTAATTTTGTCAATATGGGTGAGTGATACATGCTATCTTCTAAGGGTTTCAATTTGCATTTTTGTGACCCTCTTTTCTGATAATTTTTCTGTTGGATTGCAGGTGGGTTTTTTTTTTCTTATTTGTAGCCATGTCTTTGATGCTAAATAATTATTTTTAGTTATATGTATTAGAGATATTAGGTAGTATCTCCCAATTGTGGGTTTCTTTTTTATTTATAGATGCTTTTGACATATTGAAATTCTTACTGTTAATATAAATAAATGTCCATTTTTTTCTTTATGGTTTGTGACAAGGAAAGATTAGTTAAAAATATCTTTGCTTTCCAATTTATATTTTTTCTATATAGGTAATTAATTATCTTGGCACCATTTTGAAGAGTAATTATTTTGCCAATGATCTAAGAGCATTTTAACAGTGCTGCAAATTGAGTTTCCACAATTGTGTGTGTCCTTGTCTAGAATCACTATCTTATTCCATTCTTCCACTGTCTGTCCCTCTTAGAATATCACATGTCCTTAATTATGAAAGATGTCATTTTATTTATTTAGTTTATTTAGTAAGGCAAGTTTCTCAAACATGGCAACTTCAGGAGTGACATGGACATTCTTTGCCATTTACTTTACCATATAAATTCTAGTACCATTTTGTCAAGTTCCACAAAGATGACACCAAACCATAACAAAAGAGTTGATGGAATCTAGTTGAATATATAGATCAACTTGGAGACAATTAATCTCTGTACAATATTGAGCTCTTTATGCTATTCTAATCCATCTGTAAGAAGCACACCTGTCCATTAAAGTATCTTTAGTGCCTTTTAGTAAATTTTTAGGATTTATCCCATAATAATATTTTCTTTAAAAAAAACCCCTCTATATACTAATATTTATTAAGGCCATCTGGTTGATAGAATAAACTGAATATATATTTGATAAAAGGAAGAAAGCAAGAAATAGGAGGAAGAAGGGAGAGATACAGGAAGAAAGATAAGCAGGAACTGAGGCCTTGCAAGCCAACTTTGAATTCTGTCCAGGAAATGAAAAATCAGTCAAGATTTTTAGGGAAATTAAAAAAAAATTAAATGTATTTGGCAGCCTCAAGAAAAATGACTTGGGGAGGAGCAAGACAAGGTAGTGAGATCAGTTGAAAGGACACTGCAGTGATCAGATGAGACATTTGTAGAAAGTCTGAAGTGTCAAGCAAGGTTGGAAAGAAAGGGAATATTTATATATTTAGTATGAAGAAATAAAGGAATGGTTCATTGTGAAAGCAGTTTGGGGGGAATAATCTATATAATAATGCTCTACAATTTGTACCTGAAATTATCCATTTATAGGTTTCGATTCTATTCTGGAACATCAATTTGGTCCGTCATTCTTAGGATGTAACAGTTGGAAACGTGAAGTTCCTATGTGACCTGAGCGTCTCATTTTACCTCAACTGGTTGTCTCCTCGTTCATCTGACTTAAGAATTTGCTTTAGATTACTGAAGCTCCACCAAATAATAAAGGGTTTTGATTATGTCTTTTCAAATATAAGTATAGCCTTGTTATTAAAACACAGAACTGGCCTAATAGATACTAGGTGGGGCTAAAGTTGCAAATTTGGAGGATTTTTTTCGCTTTCTTTGGATAGGAGAAATGGGTAAAATAAGTGAAAATTCCGAGATGAGGAGAGGTAGATGAGAATGGGGAGAGAAAAAACAGTATTCTACACGTAGACTCTTATCATTAATCTAATCAGCATTTCCATAATATTTTACACTCATGGCCAATTTATATTCTATGTGCCATATGGTAGCATCATAGTTAGACCATTACATGAATCCTACTAAAGGACAAATTCAATGTCTGACTCATCTTTGAACTCCCAGTGTTGAGAATGGGGCTTTGTATATAATAAATGCCCAACACAGCTGATGTTTCAAAGAGGAAAGTTCTATCATTTTTACTTGAAAGAGACAATGATTTGTAGGCACATGCTTAGTGTCCCCTGCAAGTAATCCAGCCTCACAAATGGCTATTTCTTCTGGGTTCCTGGGAGCCCTACTAGGTATCAAAAGGGTTCTTATTTAGACTTACTAAAAAATAGCTTCAGAAGTCACCAAAATTAGGTCATCTGGATGTTGAAAAGTTTCAGGAAATAGAGACAAATTTAAATGTTTATACCATTTGCATGAATCATCTTTGTTAAAACAGAATATCAGGTGGTTTCTTCTCTTTTAGAATTAACCTTCCATAAATTATTTTTCTGTTTTTAGCCTGTTCATTGAAGCCAAGGGCCAACTTCTCTGAGACAAATTTCAGTTTTTCTCCCTTTCAATATGAGATATTTGAAAAGCAATATCACTTATGATTCAAATCAGGCAAAAAAGGCACAACTAACATTTTTTTCAGGACTATGTTACATACGTTTTCAAACAGACAGCAAAGTTGAAAGAATTTCACAGTAAATGTAAAAATACTGGCCATCTACATTCCATCACTAATGTTTCACTAAACTTGTTTTGTTACAGATCTATCCATCTATCCATGTCTCTACCCATGTGTCAGTCCTTCTCATGCTTAGGCATTTCAAATTCACTGCAAACATCAAAGACTTTTCCCAAACATTTCAGCATGCATACCATTTACTAAAAAATTGTGAGGTCCTGCATTGACCACTTTGTGGATTCTGTTTAGTGACAGAGTAGTAGTTCTCCAAAAGGCAGGCTGCTGCATAAATGACATGTATTCATTACCTGAACCTGAGCCAAGATTTTCTGATTTTCTGTCTTTGCTGACACCAAATCTTGCGGTCTAGACAGAGAGTGCTGGCTTGTTGCATAGATCACAATTAGTATTGTATATTATTAGATACAAAAGTTATTTAAATAGAAAACCTTTTGTGTAAGATATGTAATTTGGCTGGAACATGAGCTACAAGTAGAATTTCAACACTGATGCGTGAAGCACAATGCTCTGCCCAAAGGAAATACTTTTAATGAATTTTCAAATCCATTTTAATATTTGTACACACTCTTCTTCATTCAGTACTTATCTAAAATGACTAACCTGAATGAGTGTAAACATCTTTACTCCCCAAAGTCCTTGCCCTCTGCTTCTTTCTCTGATGCTCAAAGATTATACAGTATAAAATAAAAAATAAAAATCTACTCTTTTCCCACATTAGTAATGTTCTTCTATTCTCTGCTTCTCAAGCTGGCATTTTAATTATTGAATATACATCTTACAGAGTATAATGTGCATAATGTGATAAATTTCCTTCCTGCCCTATTATTTTTAGGAGTTGTGGCTTTTAAGTAATGGAAAAAGAATAAGTATTAGGACAGGAATTTAACTAGTTACTTCAGAAATCAATATCTATGCAGTGGAGGCTGGGTAAACAGGTTTTTGGCTAGTATGTTTGCCTTCTTTTAAGTGACAATGTATTTATCTATGTCTTTTCTGCCACCACTGTGATTAACATTTTTGCTATTTGTTCCATAGAGGAAAATCTAATAATCTGGCAGAAGATTCATCCAGAAGGTGCAATAAGTCTTAGTTTCTCCAACATATATGAGATGAACTATATGTAAGGATACTGATGTTGTGTTTGCCTATGATTGGCTGCTGAGCACCTAACAATGGGCTTGGTACATAACAGACATTCTATAAATATGTCTAAATGTGTACATCTTACACTGTTATTTAGCTGCGAAATCATTTTGAAATACAGGAATATAACAGCATACTTTAATATTATTATATTGTAAGGAGGCTATAATAAAACATGAAATCAAAACCTACAAGAATATATAGAATAGGTAGATCATTCATTTCCTAGGGTTGCTGTCATAAATTGCCATAAACTTGATGGCTTAAAAAAACAAATTCATTCTCTTACACTTCTAGAGGCTAAAAGTTGTGAATCTTGGTGTTGGCAGGACTTACCTCCTTCCTGAAGCTTTGAGGGAGAATTCTCCCTTGCATCTACCAGCTTTTGGTGGCTCCAGGCATTCCTTGTGGATACATTACTGTGGTTTCTGCCTCTGTCTTTACCTGGCCTTCTGCTCTGTGTCTCTCTCTCTTTATCTTCTCTCTGTCTCAAATCTCCCTCAGCTTTGCTTTTTAAAAAAATTTTTTTTAAGTTTTTATTATTGAGGGACAGAGCATGAGCATGGGAGGGGCAGAGAAAAGGGGAGACACAGGTTCTGAAGGAGGCTTCAGGCTCTAAGCTGTCAGCACAGAGCCCAACGCAGGGCTTGAACTCAGAAACTGTATGATCATGACCTAAGCAGAAGTTGGATGCTCAACTGACTGTGCCACCCAGGTGCCCCTCAGCTTTGCTTTTATAAGGATACTTGTCTGTGGATTTAGGACCCACTCAGATAATAAACCTCATTGGGATCTTCTTAATTCCATCTGCAAAGACCTGTTTTCTAAGCAAGCTTACATTCACAGAATGTAGGGGTTAGGACATGGACATAAGGGCCACATTCAACCCACTACTTGTTCAGTATTTTGTTATGCATTCACAATATTTGTCATGTGGAATAATGCAAATCAAGAAGAAATTGTGCAGCAAAGTTTTTAAATTAACATGCCATGTTTAAGGAACTGTTGAGAAGTATAAGTGATGTATTTTTTAACTGAGGCTACAATTTCCCTTTCTTAATATCTTTGCTCTACATAGTGTATCTGGAACTCACATAATCCAAAAATGTAGCAAACCTTGCTGTAAAGCATATTTCATTATTTACCATCAACAAGATTAAATTAAAACTAAGATCTTAAAGCTGCAACTCTAATTATAGAAATAATACTTACTGGAACATCTCCTCTATGAAGCTGGGATCACTTAGCAACTTCTCAAAATTTCTATAATCAAAGTTGTTGGCCACAGAACTGAAATCATTATAGTTATGATATATAAGAGTTAATGTAAAAACTATGTTTTGGTAGATAGGCTTAGGCTTTTCCATTTCAGTGAAAACATCAGGTGAAATATATGGATTGAACACTTTTCAGTAATTTAATGACAATTGAATTTGGCATATTACAAAAATGTATGTAACTAACAGCTTGAGCTAAGGTTTATATTCTTTCATATTTTTCTCCTGCCATTTTTTGAGCAACTTCTGAGTTAATGACTCTGTAGAAACCAAACACAATTATTTGTGTGGCAAGACAGAAAGCCATCTCAGACCAATGGTATGATACAAATTACATTTTCTTATTGGTGGGGGGAAATCATTCTTTCTGAGATATGCAGTAGCAGATGACTGTGCTTTCATTTTATTTAGTGACATTGTCCTCAGTGCTGTAGGTTGACTGATTATTTTAGTCTTTCCATGCCATTCTGAACCCATATCTATTTTCTAATCCTCCATTGGTATTTTAGAAGTATGGTAGTCAGATGCCATCACACAGAAAGCTGAATTTTGCAGGGTTTGATATGTGAAGAGAGGAATAAAGTCCTTTACAGGCAGTAAGTAGTGTGAGACAATACAGAAGAGCCAAAGATACCTAAGAGACCTAGCTGAGGAGACCACAGGTAGAGGAAGACCCACTGGTTGCTTCACTACAGGATGCAAAGGGAAAGGAATGGGACATGGGAAGGAAGGAGGAGGAGTGTGCAGGGGCAGGGGCAGGGTGGGGAGTGACAAAGATTGCTGAAAACATCCGGAATGATCACTCACCATCAGGCACCACATGGCCAAAATAAATATCCACCTTTCTCCCCTTTATAGGGTGGTCTACAGTTATTTTGCCAAACTGTGCTCTAGCATTTAATTGTCTCAGATGTGAGGAAGCACAGTCTACAGATCATAGAAAGAGTTTATGTCTTCAAAGGTATTTGTTGAGTATCTACTATGTCTTCCAGGAAACACATAAACAAACTATACATTTATCCTAACAAGAAAGGAAAGAATGACTCAGATAGTGGTATTAACATGTATAAGGGACCCACAGAAAATAGGAGGGATCTTCTGATCCTGGCTCAGCTGTGGTACATTGAAGAGTTGTATTGTATGAGATACAGTTTGATTTTGGACAGGTCTGTTCTTTTCAAATTCAAAAAATGAGCCCATTTATAAATATGCAAAAGTTTCCAGAGGAACTATGTGATTTTCCCAAGGTTTGGTGGTACCCAACAACATGTGCCAGAAGGCACTTTTTATTTTTTATTTATTTATTTATTTTAATTTATTTTTAATAGTTTATTTTAAAATTGGTTTCCATATAACACCCAGTGCTTCTCCCCACAAGTGCCCCCCACCATGACCATCACCCCCTCTCTCTCTCCTTCCCCCTCCCCCTTCAGTCCATGGTTCATTTTCAGTATTCAGTAGTCTCCTTTAATCTGTGCCCACCGATCTCCCCTGCTCTCTTTCCCCCTTCCTCTCCCCATGGTCCCCTGCCAGGTCTCTCCTGTTAGACCTATGAATGCAAACATATGGTATCTATCCTTCTCTGCCTGACTTATTTCACTTAGCGTGACACCCTCAAGGTCCATCCACTTTGCTACAAATGGCCATATTTCATTCTTCCTCATTGCCATATAGTACTCCATTGTATATATATACCACATCTTCATAGTCCCTCAAAGCAGTAACAGAAGTCCTTGAATTAGTCTAGAGGTAAGGGAAAGCATTATTGAAGAAGTAATCCTATATCTCAGATGTAAAGACTAAATAGAACTTACTAGGGAAAGGGAAGAATAGATAAGTTGGGTAGAAGAGAATGACCATATTGTGGTATCAGCATATGCAAAGGACTGGTGAGAAGTGGGAGCTTGGTATCATCAAGGAGCCAAAGATCACCCATGCAGCAAGATACTAGAAAATAAGGAGGAGAGTGGCAGGACATGAAGCCATGGAGTAGCTAGAGATCACCACCTACCTCTGTCTTTAAGCTTTGAATAAGAATATCATTGCCTAGGGAGTGTGCATAGTTGGATGTACATTCATTCCTTCCATTGGGTGGTGGGATAGGACAATTTGGAAGAACAGTATTAGGCATTCAATGCAACTTGTCAAATATATTTTTTCCTTCCTTGGAGCCTTTAATGATAACACATAGTATTTCTTTTAACTTACTTCATTACCTTAATCTGTCTGGTATTATAGTTTCTGGTATCCTGGTCTAATCCTCTTCATTAGATTGTAAGCTCCAAGCCTAGTACTCTTATAATAAATATTTGCTGAGCTCAAAGAAAGGCATTACAAATACCATGCTTATCCATGGATTAGCAGCAGATCACCAGGCCCATGGGGCCCTGGTGTTATTTCAAATTGCAGTTAAAATGTGTGAAATATGTTTCTGGTCTTTGGCGTTTCTTTTTCATGTATCAGCATTTTTCATAGTCCTTATTTTTGTTTTCTTTGTATTTTATGACATTATTTCATATAGCCAATATCCCAGACCTTATATTCATTCATTCAGTCAGTATTCATGCATGCATTCATATATACCACAGTTGGCACTAGAAAGTATTTAAGTCACCATTTGTGGGAATAAATTAATAGCTCTCCCACCAATATAAGCATATTACTCAAAGTTTCTGGATCTCAATTTCCTGATAGCTCTGATGATAGATACTGTGAAACTTCAATGAGATCAACCACATAAGGCACAACATCTGTAATATGGAAGTCCTGAATCCATGTTATAAAAGGTTATTCTTTCTGTAAAGTTATAATGATGATAATGGGGGAGAGGAAAGGTGGAATGGGGATGCTTTACAAGTTGTAGAACTGATATGTTTTCTATGTGCTTTAATTACATTTGGTATTGATCTAGTTAACTCATCACTACTAGTGAGTGTGACATCAAGTATTCGGAATCCTACGATTACTTAAGTAAAATCATGAATACCAATAATTTCTACCATTTATTGAGTGCCAACTAAATGCAGAATTTGGGATAGTACTTTATGTACATCAATTTATCCCACACATTAGCCTTGTAAGACAGGTATTATTAATCCCATTATAGTTGAGAAAGGTAAGGCTTAGCCATCTGCCAAAGGCGCATTGCTTATAAACTATGGAATCTATGTCTGCCTTCATTATGAAAAACTAGAAGCATGATTTTTTATGACTGCTTTATACCATGTCAGGAGGCTGTCTTCTTGTCAAATTCCAAGAGCTCTACTTCTCCTCCAGTGTCAGTGTACAACTTATTCTAATACTTTCATATTGTATTAATATCTTTTGTTTACTATTTTTTCTGACACTCTTCCTTAAAGACAGGGAGGATAGGATTTGTATAATTATCCTCTCCTATTTGGCACAGGTTCAAACATACTAAATAAATGATGAATGGATGAGCGAGTCAGTAAATGAATGACAAAGAATGGCTAAGATCCACATATACATTCATGTACATATTTGAATGCTAACTTGAAATGTAACTCTAGTTGTTCAGTTCTGATGACTTAGAAACTGTTACAGTAGTAGGATTAGAAAGAAGATACCTATTCTCCTGAACTGAACTTCAAGAAAACCTGGGTCTAATGCTGGATGAATAAGAAGTCATAAATACTTGTAATTATAGAAAAATGTTTCAGCATCTTATTTTTCTCACCTCTAAACTAAAACTAAAGAAGTAGATTACTTCAAAATATCCTCCTTGTTTTAACATTAAGTGACTCTGGATTTAAAGCAGTTCTTCTTTCCCCCCTATGCATGCAGAACACCATACCTCCCAGTCTACCATGTGGACAGGCGGGAGACATGTGACTAGTTATGATGAGCCAAAGGTGAAAGTGATGTATAAGGAACCTGTTCTCTCTTCCTCTGCCTTAGCAATAAGAAGCAATGTGTTGGATGACAGAGGAATTAGCTAGAAGCTTAGGGAAAGCTCCGCTGGAGAGGATTTCCATTAGGAAAAAAAAAAACACTGATCCTCCAAAGCCTGATAACTGCATTAAGTCGAGAAGCATGGAGGTGAGAAAGCAACGAAATTTAAGATTTAAGAAAATCTGAGAACAAATCCTAAGTGTGGTCATTGGCACATACTGCAAAGTAGATTATGAAAAGTTTACCAAGATTTTTAGGTCATTTTTTGCCAAAGAAACATGAGCCTGGAGTTAAAAAAAAAAAAATCAAAAAACCTATGACTTAACATGAAACTTAAAATGGTTCTTGGTCTACCAGTTCTTGTGGGATGAGACAGGTGGAGAGCCCCTAAGGACAGCATATGCCCATGTCAAGTTTACATGTGGCCAAGATCGATAATGAAGGAAAGAACCTCCAAGACGATGGAGTGAGGGAACACGGGCAATAATGGCAACCTTGAAAGCCAAGTGTTGAAAAGATGGAGTCACAAGAGGGGAGCATATGTGAACTTCTTAGACGGGTGACCCACAGAAGCTGGACTCAAAGCCAGCCTGTGTAAGCCAGGAATACACTTCTATGTGATAAGCCACTGAGTTTTGGGAGTTGGTGTATTAACCCAGTATGGAATAACTTACCCTGAACATTACACATCTTCCATTTTTTAACACATAGCAACTTCTGTCTTGCCAGCCATACATTTGGCCCCTGATTTTGTGCAACACAAAATTTGTAGTCAGTTCTTGATAACCAGCAGATTCCCAGAATAAAGTCACCCCTCTTAGGGTAAGACATACTAGGACACTGGCCATCTAAAAGAGTTAAAGTCTAAAAAAGTGGTCTAAAAGGCCTCATGAGCATTCAGGAAACAAAATGCTGGAAGAAACTGGGTCATTTTCCTGATTTTAAAACATTACTTTTTAATGTCATAAACTTGAAAAACCATTCTTCCTCTGAGGAAACTGAAGCCTTAGCATTTTTAAAATACAACTCTATATCCATCAGAGAGTCAAAGTAGAAAACACATAACCACGTTTAAAGTTCATTTAAAAATAATTGTAAGGGAACTGTACTTAATTCTTTCTGAGATCAGGGTGTACATGTGTGTGTGTGCGTGTATGTCCCAAGGACTCTTTTAATAAGTCTATTCATGATATAATCAGTTACTTTAATAAGCCAAATCCTTCTGCTCGGTGTAATACATGAAGATTTTGTGCGAACAATGCGAAACCGATATTGGAGCTGTTGAAATGCAGCTTGCCTTTGGGTGAGCATCCAGGTTTGTTACTTAGTGGTGATTAAAAGCTTAGGAGCCACAGTGCTATAAGTGGCAATACTTTGAAGGTGTCAGACTGAGAATCCCTGGAGACCAAGTTTACGCACATGCAAGGGGCTCCGGAGAATCTATTTTAGAGCTCTGTTTCTGATCTCACCAACAGGAAGCACTGACACACTCACTTTCTAAAAAGCAGGACTCCTTGCCCATTTACCACAAGGACCAAATTCATTGTCTTTTATTCTTTGGCAATTAGTGGCTTAACCTTATTTGTTTTTATTTCCAGATGACCCTTCAGAGATGTGGGGATATTGACATATGGTCAACCAAGTTTAAGAGACAAAACTTGATTCAGTGTGGTAGACACCAAAGATTCAGCTGAAGGAGTAGGTCAGGCCACATCCATAAACCATATTTCAGTTACCTTCCTTAACAGTGTGTGTTTCAGGCATGGGGAGATTGGCAGGCCATTATTTTCAGGCTGCCATCCATGTTTCAGTGGCAATGCCATGTCACCTGGCAAAAGTCAGTATAGGGTCCTCACTTTGCAGAGAGCAGCAGTTTCGTGGCTACTATCCTTCTTCCATAAGCTTTAAAAGATGTGTTTATTTAACCATCACCCTAACCTTACAAAGCATATCTTTTCCCATTTTATAAGTGAGGAAATAAATGTGCATAAAAACATCTAGGATGTCAGACCTTTCTCCAAAACAGTCTCCCAAAGCTTTATATGTGGAGCTGCCACAAACAACAATATAAAGGGACACCAGAGAGCTGGGGGGGGGGGGAAAGAAAAGAAAAATGTTTTCTCTATTTAGCCAGCATCTTTTCTACAGAAATTGAGCCCTCTTGCCCTTGCTTCCTGGGTGAGAACCAGGCTTCTTAAAATTAATGGGAGTACAACAAGCACAGGAGGTCCTCTAGCTTTAGACTGAAAATTCTTTTCATAGTTAGATACTACTGTTTCAGAGTTTGAACTCAGCCCCCCAAAGATCTTGCAAACATACATTTCCAAAATAACCTGTTCAATGAAACCATAAATAGCTAAAAAGTAAGCTAAAGACATTTGGTATTTCAAAACAATCATTTTCTCTTAATTCACTCTGGGTTTTAAATATTCTGCTAATCCTAGATATGCTATCTTAAAAAAAATAGAAGTTCTGGCCTACATCCTAAAATTCCTTGGATGCACAGAACCTTTCTAATATTTGGGAAGCAGATTGGCAAAAGTCAGTATAAGGTCCTCACTTTGCAGAGAGCAGCAGTTTCGTGGCTGGGGATTGCCTTTCTGACTAGGAAAGTGAGGCTCAGAAGTTTAACGACACGCTGCACCCATCAGGAAAGACAAAGTCATGCTGCATTAACTATCAAGGCATGAATCTCAAAGTCTTAAGCAACTAAGTTCACTATTTCCTCACTTCATTCCATTGAGGATTGGAAAGAGGGCTCAGCTGAACAAAGTCATTCAAGAACTAGACTGATAGAGGTTCCCTCTGCACATGTTTTCTCTGAAGGCAGAGGCAAGGAGCCTGGGGAAACATATGGCAGTTCTTAAAGCTTCTGTTTGAAAGTGACACATATCACTTCTCTATACATGTCATTGGCCAGAGCATGACAAAGGCCAAGTCTAACGTTAGCCATGTGAAGGAAAGTTCAAGTCTCCCCAGTGTGCCATTTTCATTCGCCAATCCAGTGACTGCTTTACACATTTGCACCCTGATTTCTATCCCAGGGGACTTATAGAAACTATATCAATGGGTCCCATGTCCTCTGGGATACTAGAGGGAGGAGGAAAAGCTAAGTGAAGGTGTTTAGGCCCTGGGTAACCTCCAGTGTACTGTATTTTTTTAAATGTTTATTTATTTTGAGAGATAGATAGGGAGAGAGAGCACATACTCATAGGTGTATGAGTGGGAGAGAGACAGAGAAGGGGATAGAATCCAAGCAGGTTGCGTGCTGTTAGCACAGAGCCTGATGACGGGCTCGATCCCACAAACTGTAAGATCATGACCTGAGCCAAAATCATGAGTTGATTGCTTAACTGACAGCCACCCAGGCGCCCCTGTATTTCTGAATCCCAAGCCACTGCGTCTCTCAAGGCTTCTTTCTCTATAAAATTCCCTCCGTCTAGTTTCTCATCCATTTACTCTTAGATTAGTAAGTTTCCCCACATTTTTGACCCTAAGGTTTTAAACTAGTAAACCTGTATTCCATCCTGTCTTTATAAACAGTCCCTTTGTAAATAATAACTGGATTTATCTTGATTTGTGTACACCATCAGTTTTCTGTTGAGACATAGAAAGGACAATAAATATCAGTCAGTGATCAATAACTTTGTCTTCTACACAGTCCTGTGATGACACAGTGGTTAGAGCAGGAAAGAGGGATGAATAATCAGACCTCACTGATTTTTAGTGACAATAGTTCACAAACTATCCTACAGACATAAGAACATACCTTCCAAATAATTAAAAGTGTGGTACTTCTTACCTGCAGATTCCTCAGAACAGCATGGTAAGAACTTAAAATCTAAGCCTATCATCCTTCCAGGCAGTTCTGGAAATAATAAAAATTTTGTTGTTTGCTCTTTTCCCAAATAATCCCTACTGCTAATTAGCTCAAAGTAATTCCTAAATAGTGCAGCAGGAATCCAAGAAACGTGCTTTTAGATATCCAATATACTAAACATTGGTTATATTGGGAGTTTTACCTAAAAAGCTCTTCATCACTGCTTGTCATAGTATCTTTATTGATTTGTTACTGGCCACACTGTTCATTAGAATGCCAGAGAGCAAGGAATTCATTTTTAGAGCTCTTCCAGGTACCAGATTTTTTATCTCTTAACAGTATAATTCAAGGTCAAGGGTGCTTATTGTATTTAGACAGAAAAGCAATCAAAGTAGCTTTGGTTTAAAAACACACAGTGAGAGGGAAGTTTGCAGTTTCTGCTTACCCCAAGGATTGCAACTTTGATCACAATATGTGATCTGAAGAGTCTCTGGATATTTGCTGAGGTTTTAAGATTTTAAGTGGGAATTGTCTTTTTTCCTTTTTTTATTTCACTAGTTGCAGAAAGAGTGATAGTAATTATTGCCTTTTATTCCCAAGCAATTTTGCTTTCTGAGTGACTGCATTTTAAATGCTGTGATCTATCTCCAAGGTAATCTTAAAGTCAACAGCCTGCTTAATTCACTACTTTCTAGGGCAGAGGGTTCAGTTTACTAATGTCTCCAGCCCGTTTCACCTAATATTAATTGTTCTCCAGAAATAAGATGTTCATTATGTTATATTTGATCTCCATGAACCCTGGTGGACCTTTAGGAAAATCCAGTTAAAAGGTGACAAAACGACATCTAGTCTTTTGAAGACATTGTACTATGAGCTTCCCAGACCAGAAATTACAGAATTATATTTCTAGTTATGTGCACATTCCAAAAGGTTCCAATCAGCTCATAAGAAAAGAGGTACATCTACACAGAAAAGTTGTAAGTAGGCAATTTTCAGAAATGAAAAGGAGTTAAGTCAATAGAGGCCCAAGCTCACTACTAGGGAATAAAATATAAATTAAATTAAAAGGACATAGCATTTCTCTTGTTCATCAGAATGACAAAATTCACATAAACAATAATCCAGTGCTGGGAGCATAGGGGAAAATGACTGGTTTTGTGCATAGTTGGTGCAGTCAGTTGTACCTCTTTTGAAATTTTTCAGGGTCTATGGACATAAGAAAGTAAAATACCTACTTTTGATCTAGCAATCCCAGTTTTGGTAACCCCTACAGAAATAAAGGCAAGAATATATATACAAGGTTATTTATTACTTTATTTATACTTCTAGAAAATTGTGGACAACCTAAGTCAATGGAGGTAGAATAAATTAATTCTAATGTTTGTTACAATATAAAGAACGACTTAGATCCATGTCTACCAATATGGAGGAAATGAGATATTTTATGTGGAAAAAAAAGGTTCCAAATAAACGTATATAGCATGATTATATTTTTGTAAAAATAATACCAAAAGCTGGCTGTATGGGTGGCAGCCAGCCTCCAAGCTGGCCTCCAAGGACACCTGCCTTTTGATGTTCGAGTCCTTGTGTAATCCCCTTACACAGTGTATAGGGTTGGTTTGTGTGATGCACAAAATACAACAAAAGTGATGGTATGTGATTTTTTAAGGCCACATCATAAAATACATTACAGCTTCTGCCTTGCTATTTTTATTGAATTGTTTTTTTCTGAAAGAAGCCAGTGACCGTGTTGTGAAGACCCTCAAGCAGCATGTGAATGGAGACATTCACATGGTAGGGAACTGAGGCCTCCCACCAAGAACCAGTGAAGAACTGAGGCCTCAACCAACAAGTATGGAGTCTGCTTAAAAGCAGATTCCCCAGCTTTAGTTAAATCCTCAAATAACTATAGCCCAAGTCAAGACTTTAACTTTAATCAGGAGAGGCTTTGGGCCAGAACCAACCAGCTAAGCCACTCCTGGATTCCTAACTCTCTGAAACTGTGATGGAATAAATATTTGTTGTTTTTGTAAGTGCTAAATTCCTGGGCAATTTGTTGCACAGCAACAGTTAACCAATTCAATGTGGGAAAAGTTGTGGAAGGACATATCATGCTGTTAAATTGTTTACTAGAGTGAGGTAGCAGTGGAAATGATTTTTGAAATGTTTTTATTTCTATTTTTATATTTTATGCTTTAAAGTTAGCATGCAGAAGCAGTTAAATGCTCCAAACAGCATCCCAGTGATCTATTCATTTAACCAACAAATTCTGAAAATATTGACTGAGTAATTACTCTGAGTCAGGCACTGTTAGATATAACAGTTTTCAAGTAAATAACGCTTTAACTGTGTCCTCAAGAAGACATGTGATGTAGGAGATAAAAACTGATGGCTATTTTCTCCCCTCTTAAGTCACAGTAAATGTTATAACAGTGTACATCAAATATCATTGGAACATAGGGGAAAAAATAGAATGATTCTGTTGGAAAATTTTGAAGACTGCAGAGAAATTTACCTCTAAGATACATCTTGGGGGACCAACGTAAGTTTTCCAGGAAGGGAAAATGGGGTCAAAGTGGTGATAGCAATACTGGAAAATTCTAGAACTTCAGGTTTGTATTAGTTGTGTTATTCTCTCATTACATACTTCCTTCTGCATGGGTCTTCACCATCAAAGAAAATAAAATTTAAGAACCTGTGTTAAAAAGCATAAGACAAGTGATCCTTATTTTTTTGCATATTTATTTACTAGTAAATATTAAGGGCCAAAAAAGCAGCTCTATTTTTCAGTTTCAAAATCTGTTTTGATAGAATCTGATGATCTAGTGCCTTGGCTGGGATCAGTCCTTACACAGTATATGGCCCCTGTGCAAGCAGCAGCAGAAATGTTCACCTGCCTTAATTCCAGGGATCCTCTGGGGCTGAAGACTAAATGACTGGCAGGCTGAGTGATGTTACTCTACAGTCAGTGCCAATTTAATTGTACTTGTGATGCTGGGTGGTTTGGATTAACTCTGCCTTTTGTTTTTCACAGCTCTCCCTGGTTTTCAAAGACATCAGTGCCTATAAGCATCCCTAAAGTTACAAACAGTAATTAACAAGTCGGGCTTTTATTTATCGATTTATTTTAAAGCTCACATGTGTGCAGAGCAAATACCAGGTTCATTTTTCTAGGAAACAGGATCTTGTCCAAAATATAGGACTAAATATTAAATATGCGAGGGGATGCTGCCATTCTCCTCCCTATCCCCACATCTCACCCTGTGGTAATTGAGACCTTAGAGATACATTTCTGTTATTTTATTTTTAGGACAGTCAATTTCTGAATTTATAGGAAATGAGAGTTGTATATCTTTTATCTGCCTTATGCCATTTGGAGAGGAATAATGAACTGTCATTGTGATAATAAAATCGACAATTCTTCCTTCAATGCAGCTGTGACTGTTGTATCTCTTAAATTCTAGACACTTATGTTTGAGTCAGTACAATAGAGGGCAGCTGATTTTGTGGACTGGTCATTTGCATAGGTGGTTCCAAAGGCAAAGAATTGTAGAATATTAAAACCAGAAGGGGGTTATATAAACCAAGATTCTACAAATGGCGACAGTAGATCTGACTGATTTCTAACTTAGCCAAACAAGTAATGTATTGACTTATATAATGGGAAATCTAGAGATTGGGATCACTTCAAGGAAGATTTCAGTCAAGTCTGATAGGTCTTTGCTGTCTGTAGTCTGATCCTCCGCCATGAGTTTGATTGACTCCATTAGCAAAGAAGCTTGCCCCTTCTAGCACCCAAAAGCTGCTAAAATTCTGCACTGGCATTCTCTCAGGTTCAAATCCATCAACAGAGAGAACCTGTCTTTTGCCCCAGCA
The DNA here is from genome assembly GCF_006229205.1 of Suricata suricatta. Lineage (NCBI taxonomy): Eukaryota > Metazoa > Chordata > Mammalia > Carnivora > Herpestidae > Suricata > Suricata suricatta. The sequence goes on from NC_043711.1 coordinate 38,276,479, forward strand.
TCTCTTGAATAAGGCATTGTTGGGTGCTGATTGGATTGCTATATCCAATGTAACACAGTGGCCCAGGGGCTAGACCTCAGGCACTGGCCAGCTCCTGGACTCAGGGGTTGGATCAAAATCATCAGAGCTTTAAGGACAGGGAGTTTCAAACCCATGATTCTGAATCTCCTTAAAATAGCACTACGTAGGATATTGATGAAAAGTATCAAAAGCATCCTAAGGCCTTAAAGTCTGCATTATAGTCTGCCAACCCTTGTCTAAGATTTTGCAATATACCAAATGTTTATTCCTCCCCCCCTCCTAAATTTGTATGTTGATGACGAGTCCTCAGTGTGATATATTTGCAAGTGGGGTATTTGGGGAGGTGTTTAGATTTGGATGAAGGCATGAGGGTGGTGCCCCATGAAGAAAGTGGTGCCTTATAAGGAATGAAGAACTCAGCGCTTCCTCCCTCATGTGAGGACACACAAAAAGATGGCTCTCTGTGAACAGGAAATAAGCTCTCACTAGACACCAAATCTGTGGACGATTCCATCTTGGACCTCCCAACCTCCAAAACTTCAGGATGTAAATATTTGTTGTTTAAGCCACCTAGTCAATGGTATTTAAAGCAGCCTGAACTAAGACAGACTTTCAAACTGTTTGTCTCATTTCCTCTGCTTCTCTGACATTTCCTGAGCTTTCCATAATTTTGACAAGAGAGAAGAGGGCATTTAAACATCTTAGACATCAACATCAGCAGAGTGTTTGCAACCCTGCATACCACTCTCTCCTCCTTACAACTATCTCATGCTCTAGGACAGAGATTCAGCAGACTCCAGCCTGTGGGCCAAATCCACTCTGCCACCTTGGTGTTTAGGACCCGTGAGCTAAGAAGTGTTTTAGATTTGCAAGTGATTAAAAAAAATCCAAAGAAATGTACTATCTCATGAAACCAGAAAAGTACATGAAATTCAGATATCAGTGCCGATAAATAAATTTTTATTGGAACACAGTTGCACTCATTCATTTGCACTATCTAAGCCTGATTTTATGCTGCAATGACACAGTTGAGTAGTTGTGACAGAGCATCCAGCCACCAAGGCTGAACATATTTACTACCTGGGCCTTTAATGAAAAGTTTGACAGCCTCTGTTCCAGGGCAGTTGTTCTTACACTTTTTTTTAAAACAACACTGTTAACACAGTGTTACCAGAGGTGCTGTAACATACATACCCTCTCCACAGAGTCTGATTATAATTCAGTAACACTGACTCCTGGGTTGGGGCCCAAGGATCTGCCTTTATAGACTTATATGGTTGCTACTGTGAATGTCTTCCAAAGGTCACATTTAAGGAAAATTGTGTCTTTCTTATAAAATATTCTAAGGAGAAGAATCTCGATAACATAATTTGGATAGTCCTCACACACAGCATTTATGTTGGAAAGCGTTGTAAGGGCACTGGATTAGACAGACCAAAGGTTGTTTTAAAATTAATAATGGCACCTCATCAAAGGCAGTAGAAACTCATGTCTTCTTTGCTGTTTCTTTCAGAGGGGTTTATGGAGATGAGACAAGCTGCCATTTTCACACTGAATCTTTTATGTTCCTTCAGAGCCACAGCTTCAGTGGAATTAAGAGATGACACTTTGTAGACTAGAGACAGAAGAGTTTAAGGGAAGGGGAGTCAAGAGGAAGAATATGGATCCTTGAGCTCAACTTTCCAGGAAATAAGTCATGTAAGGTACCAGGAAGTAACATCTACCTGGAATGACAGTCAATTCAGTAGGGCTTAAGAGCAGGTTTCAATGATGATGAGAGATGAGAGTATGTATGGGAGCCCAGGGCTCAAGAAATGGATCTTAGAAATGGGACATTCCATTCAGGGACACATCCTCTGTTCACAGGAGACAGTAGCAGGGACTTTAATCTAGGCCTTTGATTCATACATTTCATTACACTAATATTTTACTACCATAGGCCAGATCCTGAGCTACCAAAAGATCAGTGAACAAGACCGACATGGTCTCCCCTGCTTATATCATTTATCTGCAAAGATAAACATCAAATGAGACACAGGATATATAGAATAACTCAGCAGTTCTTTAAGTGTGGCCCCCTGAGCAGGAGCATCAACATTACCTGGAACTTGTTAGAAATTCAGATTCTCAGGTGCCATGTTAGATCCCCCTGATTCAGTGGCTCTGTGAGTGAGACCTATCCATCTGTGATTGATTGATTGATTGATTGATTGACTGATTTGAGAGAGAGAGAGAGAGAGAGAGAGAGAGAGAGAGAGAATCTTAAGTAGGCTCCACATCCAGGGCAGAGCCTGGATGCAGGGCTTGATCTCACTACTATGAGATCATGAACTGAGCTGAAATCAAGATTGAGATGCTTAACGGACTGAGCCACCCAGGCGCCTTTCTATCAGTATTTCAGTGAGCCCATTAAGTGATTGTGATGCAAGATTCAATGTTGCTGGTCCTCAGTTGCCTCATTTATAAACTAGGTTAATAATACTTTACAAGTTTACCTATACAGCCTGTGCTAATTTGGGGATGTAATAGTAACAGCCCATGCTGCCTGTTAACCAAGGCTGCAAGAGGGGATGGCTAATGGTGTTATTACACACAAGTGTCCAAAGCTGTATAGAAAGGACCATTTCAGTTCTTCTCAGATCTTAAAGACCTTTCCCCACTTCAGAGGCTTAAAAGCAGCTTCCCATCAACACAGCACATGGAGATCACAGTCACAGAGAGCTTTGATCCAAGCAGAAAGAAAACAGCAAGTTGCCAAGCTACTGCTTTACACTGCCAATTCCCTGCTAAAAAAATAGACTCAGAACCTTCTAGGATCATTCATGAGCACCCTGATACATGAATCAGACATCCTGGGGCACATTGCATGAGAAAACAGCGGTATCACTTTTAACTAAATGAGTTTTATTTCCTTGCTACACAGACTAGAGAAGAAATAAAGACTGGGTGCAAATTCCTCAGATAGTAAACACAGTACATACTGTATTATCCATAGATACTGTCTAAAAGTGGGTGGTATATGCTGTATATAGTTTTCCTCAGAGATCGACCCCATATCAACAAATCCCTTTCTCATGTTTGTAAAGTCCTATAATAGACAGTTTTTCACATCCCATATCTTCCAGCCCGTCTCTTAATTCACTTGTTCATGCTGACAAGCTCCCCTGTCCATCAAGTGTCAGCCTCTTTCTGACTCTTTGCTGCCTATGGGCTTTTGGGGAGCTTTTGCAGCTCTTGGGTGGGGCAGTCAGACAGAGCACTATGAGAAGTAACTCTTCATCATAAGAAATGGGTCCGGATTCTCTGTCCATCCATGGGGCAGTTCTAAAGCACATTCCACAGGGAACCTCAGTGGAGCACTGGCCGGATTTGGCCCACATTGCCCACAGTACTACCCAGCCATTAACATGCCTCCGTTGGTACTTCTCTCTACCTTGTCTCATTTTCCCTGCTCCCTCACCTGTGCATCCTGACCTCACCTTCCAAACTGACTATTCACACCTAAGTCCCTGTATCAGGTTGGCTTTCAGGAGCAGGCAAGTTTACACAGCTTGAACATGGTAGAGCTGTGTTCCATATGCAGACAGCTTAACCCCACATCCTTTGTTCTTTTTCACAATAATGTACTTCCTAGTGTAGCCTCTTAAGTCTGAAGAAGCACTAATCCTTGTCCTATATAACCTGGGAGCTGAAAACTTCAGTCTCAAGGAATCTAGTCCCCAAACCTCATGAACCTGATCAGAAATCGTTGGGAGAAAACTGCCTCATCACTAAAAGAAAAATTACATTTTTTACATATAAAACTATGGAGAACCTTCAAACCTAAGAGCACCTCTGTGTCACCAAACCAGGCCACCATTGAGAATAGTTTGATGCTTCTTTCTGGGGATTCCTCCACATATAGTAAATACATTCCAGCTTTTCAAAGATGTCCATTGTAACAAAATCACATTCAATATTCCCGTCCATTGAAATGCTGTTGATTTTGTTATGCATCTCTGCATTTCAGAGACAGCCATTTAAATAAAAGCCAACTTGAATTACACATATTTAAAAGGAGCTGCACTTCAGCTCATCTAAATAGTTTTATTGTTCAAACCTATAAAGAAAATAGGAGATTTCAGTAAGCAGAATAATCCCAGAGGAAAGTACCAGGAAGAAATAATGCTGTCAGCCAGTCTCACAGACAAGTAGAGAGATTAAAATGCCTTTAAGATCCTTTCCAACTGAATGATCTTGTGATAAAAAGAGGAGGTGGAAATAAAACCTCCATATCCATCTATTAGCTCTATTTGAATCCCTTTTCTCCAGAAATTTTTCTGTCTGAAACTTACAAATGGTATCAAGTCCATAATGATGATTTCAGCTTGAAGTTTGAAATGGCAAACAGAAAAATGGGTAATGTATATTTATATCCATGAATATTTACTAATTATTGTATACATTGTCATCATTATTGAAATGTTTTGGCTTTTAATTTTACTCCTGCGCATTATTTTTCTACATTGAATTAAATCTGACTTGAGGATCCCACTAACTATCCAGAGTGACAAGAAATCAATTTAACTCTTTTTTAAGGTCAGTTACTCTTAGGTTCTACAAGAATCCAGGGCCATTATGCAATGTTTGGCAAATAGGTGAAGGGCTTGTTATCTTTAATCATGGCAACCACCAATACGTGAATTGTCCAGTGGGTCTGCTGGAGACAGGCTGGATCCCTGTGTCCACTGTGGGGCCCAGAGCTATTTGGAATGTAAGGAATAAAAGGGAAGAAGGAGTAGAGAAGGAACTCCCTGTTTGCTCCAGGCATCAAGGAAAATTATGGATTTATTATGGATGTTATATTAGTTTCAGGGGTACAACATACTAGTAAGCCAGCAAATGGGTACTTTATGCTGTGCTTTCCACAAGTCGAGCCACCATCTATCACCATACAACGCTATTACAATACCATTGACTTTATTTCTTATGGTGTACCTTTTATTGCTGTGATTTACTCATTCCATAACTGGAAGCCTGTACCTCCTATTCCTCTTCACCAGTTTTGCTCATCCCCGTACTCTGTGAAAGGCCAAAGCCACATTTCTTATGATTTAGGCCCACAGCATCCTTAAGGGCCCACATCATCACTGAAATAGTCTCTGTGGTGGGCACTGGTGCTTACCACTCCTAGACCAAAATAGCCTTTTTCAGTCTGCAGTGTGTTCCAAGATTCCTGCTTCACTTCTTGCCACTTACAGTTTTCTTCCATTGAATCCCCTTCCAAGCGAACTGCTCTCCCCTCTCATCGAGCTTATAGAAACACCAATGCCAGCTCTCTTTCCTATGGATGGGAATGAGTGAGTAGGTTGGAGAAGAAATTTTAAAAATCTTTTTTTCCCCTCATAACTCACCATATTTCACCTGCAAAATCTAATAATAGCCAAGAGTTCTTCCTCCAATTTAATGCCAATAACTATGCACTAAGCCCTTTTCAGATTATCAACTCATTTAATCCATTAATTCATTAATGAAATAGTATTATTCATGCTATTTTGCAGATTACAAAGTGAAACTCAGAGAAAATCATGGCTTGTCAGTGCTGCATCACTGGGAAGACCCTGAGTTGGGATTTGATCACAGACTATACTACTAATGGTTATTATATTCTTGTTAAGTAACACCTCAGCTGGACTACTAATTGCTAATAATAAACTGTCCTAATAGCTAATAGGTTTTGAGCATTTGCTATGCCTCAGGCATTGAATTTAACATCATTCTAGACCCTGAAGATTAAAAAAAAAAAAAAAAAGGAGGAAGCTTTTCTGCCTTTATTGTGCAGGACCAAAGACAATATTAGGGAGCAGTCTGAGGAGTGAACAAAGAAGACTCTAATCAGACAGGTACAGGCTCTAGTTCACATGTGCTCTCCTGTCCGGGGAAGAGTACAGGAAAATACCAAAGACAGGATTAAATAAAAATTGGGAGTATTCATCTGGATGCTATGTAAGGGATAGGTATGTAATAGACCAGAGATGCCAAGAGTGGATTCACAACCAAAGTAATTCAGTTTTTTCCTTATTTCAACTCCTTTATTTTATGGATATAAGAAGTATGAAGCACATAGTCTATCATCTCTGTTTTGTATCTTGTAGTATCTGTCCTTCGTATTTATATAAAATGCATATCCCTTACAATGCTCTGCTAGGCCCACCGTGTTCCAGTCTCGGCTTACCTATTTGACATCAGGGATCACCTTCAGTGCTCAGACTCAGTCATCTGCCTCTGCTACATGTCCCCAAACACAGAAAACTAATTTCTTCCCTAGCTTCTGGCCATTTTCTATTCCTTGTATCTGGAATTTCTTTTTTTCTTCCTTCCTTCCTTCCTTCCTTTCTTTCTTTGTCAGTTCTTTCTCATCAGTTAAGCCTCGTTTCAAATGTTGGAGAGAGATGCCTGGGTGGCTGAGTAGGTTAAGTGTCTGACTTTTGATTTTGGCTCATCATTAACTCATGTGTTGGTGGGATTCAGCCCTGTGTAGGGCTCTGTGCTGACAGTTCAGAGCCTGCTTAGGATTTTCTTTCTCTCTCTCTCTCTCTCTCTCTCTCTCTCTGGACCTCCTCTGCCTGTGTGTGCATGCTCGCTCTCTCGCTCTCTCTCTCTCTCTCTCTCTCTCTCTCTCAAAATAAATAAACCAGAAAAATGTTGGAGAAATCTTTGATATCCATTCTATAGTAACACTGCTCTACCTCCATTCATTCATTTGATTATTCATTTGATGAATTTTTAAAACTTTATTTTTATTGAGGTATAATTAACTTGCAGTGTCATACTAGTTTCAGGTGTACAATATAATGATTCAAAAATTCTGTAGATTATTCAGTTCTCATCACTTTTAAGTGTAAGTGTAAACCCCTTTATCTATTTTACCCATTCCCCTGCCCACTTCCCCTCTGGCAACCACCAGCTTGTTCTCTGTTTTTGAGTCTTTTGTTTATTTGTCCTCTTTTTTCTTTGCTTGTTCATTTGTTTTGTTTCTTGAATTCCACATATGAGTGAAATTATATGGTATTTTTTTCTCTGTGTGACTTACTTAGCATTATACAGTCTAATGGCATATACTTATACAATGGAATATTAGTCATAAAAGAAAATGAGAAATTGGCATTTACAACATCATTTGATGAATGTTGAGCATTGTGTTCCAACATCAGTCTAGGCCCAGGGAATAAAGTAGGGAGTGAACTTGGCCAAGTACATACTTGCCCTCACGATACTTTTATTATAGTGAGAGTGTTGGACAATAATAGAGAAGGAGGAGAGCTACTGAGGAGAATTACTTTCCGTGCTTGCTCCCTCTAGTACTGCTATGAGCTGGCTGCGTATATGCATGGAAGGTTATAGCTCCTGCTGGATTGTCCTCACCACACACCATGTCCCAAGTTCTTATACTTGTTTCATCTTGATCCCTTCCTCATTAATGCCAGGTACTACATTTCCCCCTGTAGTTTCTCTATAACCTGCCTGCACCTTTAAAGTCACCTTATTCTTCTCAAATTACCCAGTATGTGAGTGCCAGGAGCCCAAGAGTTATGGGAGACCTCACAGGTAAGATACTAATTGGTTAGAAACCTATAGAAAGTAAGAGAGCCAGCAGAGGGATAGCTAGGAAAAACATTCTTGGAGAGAACAAGTGCTAAGAACCGGTTAGTTTTGAGGTTTTTTTTTTTAATGTTTTTAATTTATTTTTGAGAGACAGAGAGAAACAGTGCAAGCAGGGGAGGATCAGAGAGAGAGGGAGATACAGAATCTGAAGCAGGCTCCAGGCTCTGAGCTAGCTGTCAGCACAAAGCCTGATGCAGGTCTTGAACCCATGAATGTGAGATCATGACCTGAGCCAAAGCCAGACGCTTAACCAATTGAGCCACCCAGGCGCCCCAGAACCTGTTAGTTTTGTATTGCTGCCTAGCAAATTCAGACAAACTTAGTGACTTAAACAATATACATACATTTCATCAATCCTGTAGATCAGAAGTCTGAACACAGTATGACTGGGTTCTCTGCTCAGGGTCTCACATGGCTGAAATCAAGGTACTAGCTGGGCTGCTATATCACATAAGGATCAGGGTCATTTCCTAGCTTATTCAGATTTGTGGCAGAATTCAGTTTCTTGCAGTGACCAAGCTGAGATCCTCTTGCCATGTTGGCTGGCAGCTAGGGGCTGCTCTCGGCAATAGGAGGTCACTTGCATTCCCTGCCATTTGGCCTCCTGCATCTTCAAGCTAGCAACAGAGAACTCCTCAAATGTCAAATTTCCCTTGTGCCTTGACTCTCCGATTTTCTCTATCTCTGACCCTGGACCCAAATTTAAAGGCTGATGTAATCAGATCACACCCACCCAAATAATCTCCATATTTTAAAAATTTTTATTTACTTTTGGGAGAGTGTAAGCAAGGGAGGTGCAGAGAAAGAGTGACAGAGGATCCAAAGTGGGGCTGACAGCAGCAAGCCCAATGTAGAGCTTGAACTCATGAATGGTGAGATCATGACCTGAGCCAAAGTTGGATGCTCAACCAGGTGCCCCAATAATCTCCATATCTTAAAGTCAGCTTTAAAATCTGCAAAATCCTTTCACAGAAGTACCTAGATTTGTGTTTGGTTAAATACCTGGCAGATGGTGTATGTATATCAGAGACCAGGAATCTTGGGGGACTATCTTGGAATTCTGCCTACTACAGAGCCTAAGGCAGGAGCAAGTCTCCTGCACTTGAAGAATAACAAGGAAGCCAGTGTTCTAGGTCTACATGGACAATAAGAGCATTGAGAAATCAGGACACAGAGGTGGTGGGGCAGAGGAAGGCACAACAGTTGATGAAAGACCAGAAGACAGGCCACTGCAAGGACTTCAGCTTTTACCCTGAAGTCATAAACTGTTGAACTTAGTGACATGATCTGACTCGTGGTAGAAGTACTACTCTGGCTGGATGAAAATAGGCTGCAGGGGAGGTAAGTACTGAAGCAGAGAGACCACTAAGAAGCTACTGTGAGAATATAAGTGAGAGAGAATGCTGGCTTGGACCAGGGTGGAGATGTTAAAGGTTGAGAAGGAGTCAGAATCTGGATATAATTTTAAAGGGAAGACTAGCAGTTTCTGCTATGGATTGAATATGAGCTGTGAGGGAATGAGGAGTCAAGGTTTATTCTTCATCCTACTGTCTTTCTCTTACGTTATTTATGTATATATTGCTCTCTTAAAATACTTGATATACTTACTTAATTATTGCCTTTTGGCTCTTCCTACAAAGGAAGCTCCATTAAGGGAAGGACTCTCTTGTCCACTGCTGCAATCCTGGTGCCTAGCATGGAGTCTGACACAGAGTAGGCATTCAATAGACACTTGCTGAATACATGAAAGAATGAATGAATGAATGAATGAATGAATGAACAAGTGACTTTTGCACTTCAGGCACTCATGTTCTTTTCACAAATTATTCCAATACTTGTGGAATCCCAATACTTGTAAAGCAGACATCTGCTTTAATACACCCCATGGGATCACATTCAAACCTATCAAAGTATTTTGTTCCAGTATATTGGCCTCATGATGGAAAAATAACTGATTCTGTCAAATGTTTACTTGACTTACATTTTCTATTTTCTCAAATGTGTTTTAGGTATTTCACATCTAGGTGTTTCAATATTCTCTTCCATCATCTGGGGTTTCAATTAAGTAATGGGATTTCTCCTTCTTCTTCTTCTTCTTCTTCTTCTTCTTCTGCTTCTGCTTCTGCTTCTTCTTCTTCTATTTCTTTTTTTTTCTTTTTCTTATCTCCAAATCATATTTTCCAGTTTTCAGTTTTGTAGACTTCCTTTCTGAAATAGAGTTGTAGTGCACCCAGTAAACATAATGCTTTGTCAGTTTTCAAGGTAATGTTCCCTTGGTTCCATTGTTGAGCAATATGTGCTTTGCAAACAGCAGAATTTCATGACAACCTGCCCATGTTGTGCTTAGAAAACCAGTAAGGCCGGAAGGGATGGTGAGTCAAAGAAGCCAAGGCCTGACAGGCAGTGGAGAAAAGAGTGCCTGATAAATTGTAGGAATGCTAGATGGTGACATAAAATCCAGACTAACAAGCCCCCCCCACTTTTTTTAGTAGGCTCTGTGATCAACATTGGGCTCAACCTCATGACCTTTAATCAAGAGTCACATGCTCAATTGAGTCAGTCAGCCTGATGTCCCAATAAGACCTTTTAATTGGCAACACATGTGTGTCATTGAAACCATGAAAAGATTATTATAAGCATATTCAGGGTAAATATATAAAGTGAATTATTAATAATGAAAATAAATTGTGGAAAATACACTTTTTATTCATTTCTCATTACTTGTTAATTAAATTTCTGATTTAAAAAAAATAGACCCTGGGTGCCTGGGTGGCTCGGTCAGTTAAGCCTCCGGCTTCGGCTCAGGTCAGATCTCACGTTTGTGGGTTCGAGCCCCGCGTCATGCTCTGTGCTGACAGCTAGCTCAGAGCCTGGAGCCTGCTTCCGGTTCTGTGTCTCCTTCTCTGTCTGCCCCTCCCCCTCTCATGCTTTGTCTCTCTCTGTATCAAAAATAAATAAAACATTAAAAATTTTTAAAAATAAATAAAAATAAAAAAAATAAAAAAATAGACCCTGATCAAGGATAGAATGAGATTTCCTACCCAGAAGTGAAATAATCCTAAAGTGATAGATGTTGGACTATTATTATTGAAGTGAGTAATGCTTTCTAAAGTTTTCTGAATGTCTAGTGATTGATAAGGCAAATTCTCCCTTCCTTAAGGTTTTAGTAACATAAAGTTGACCTTTATACACAAACAGGTAAGACCATTTTATGTGTTGCTAAACCTTTTTTTTTGTTTTAATTGACTCAACATAATGCCTAGGTGAAGCTATCTTAAAAGCTGTAGGAGTTCTTGCAAATATGCTCAGTGTTGTGGGTGTTTGAGTAGCAACTGACAAATAAGACTCTCACCTGAACAGAGAGAACTGGCCAAATTCAGGGTCATGCTCTCTGACCCTGCAGGTCAGGGGCCCTCTCTTATCTTTATGTACGTAAAATCTGTGTTTTCTTCTGCTCTCTTTTATTTAAGCCCCTGACATTATTACAACACTAAGTTATGATCATTGAGAGTACAGAGGGTGTAAAGATGAACTAAAGGAGAAGGATGGATGGAAGGTAGGAAGGATAGAAGGGTGGGAAGGAGAGAGAGAAGAAGGAATTTCATGCCTCAAATAAGGGACAATGAGGCAGCGCTTACAAGAAACTCAGAATACTTTCCTGGCTCTTTCAGTCAAGTAAGTTCTTAACCAAGTCAAAATTAGCATGTGAAGGATGAGCTGTGTGAAGGAATCACAAACAATTTCTTTGACTTTAAACAATTACATTTGGTTGTTAGGAGAGACGCAGAGCAGATTGTGTTCTTTGGGATGCAATAAAAAATACCCAAAGCCAACTTAAGAAACTGTCAGGAAAAAATGGCATTTAGAGACCTGCAGTTTTGCCAGTGCCTTTCTACAGATCACCTTCAAGTATCTCACTGTGTGATTCTTTTATGGTTGCAAAGGCCACACAGGGAGAACTGGTCATGCTAAAATCAGTCTTTTTTAAGAATCCACAGAGATATATAAACACTCTGCATGTGTGTTCTTTAAAAATACTCAATGAGAACAAACATTGATAAGACTTGACTGGTGGGGAAGCCTCCATAATTTTCCTTGATGCCCGGAACAAACAGGGAGTTCCTTCTCTACTCCTTCTTCCCTTTTATTCCTTACATTCCAGACAGACAGTTCTAAGCCCTGCCCATTTTGTCTTGCTAGTGTATCTTTTCTCTTCTTTTCCATCATCAATGAGATTAATTTAGACCAAGTTTTTAAACCTCTGGCCAATGATGCTCCTAAAACTTACACATTTTCTAAATCTAGTCTTGTATTCTCAATGCATTTGATTCTTTAGGTGCCTTATTCACTTGGTTTCTTTTCTCTAATATTTCCATCTGGATATTCAACACCCTGACCCCAAATGTCAATCATTTTTTGCATTTAGGACCCAGGATCTTTTCTTTGTTCCTATACATTCATTTTGGGACATCTCCTCCATTCTTAGGACTTCTGTTATTGTCTATATTCTGATAGTTTCTGAATTCTTATCTCCAGGTCATTTTTTTTTATAAGTTTCAAACCTATATTTGAATTCCTCCTTGACTATGTTGAGTATATACTGGCATTTCTACTTAGATTAAGAACCTCAAGTTCAATGTGACCCAAACTGTACCCATTATCTTATTCCTAGACCCAAAGTCCTTCATAAAAAAACAAAACAAACAAACAAACAAACAAAAAAAAAACAAATAAAGGTTTCCCTCTTAGTTGGTGACATTGCAACCAACCCAACTGCCCAGACTAGAAGCTTGGAACTTTTTTCTTGTCCTCATCCCTAACATCTGATCTGTCAATAAACATGTCCTTTATATTATAACTCCCAAATTTCAAAGCTCTCCACTTTTATCCATTTTACTGTGACCACTCTCATTCAAATGACTGTGATCTTTGGTCAAGACCACTCCTATAGTTGTTATACAGGGCTCCTAATTCCAGGCTTCTCCAGAAACATGCATTCATTATCCTAAAACCAGAGAGCCTACATATAATTATCATATTATTCCCATGGTGCTTAATCTTTTCAATGGTTTATCTTTACTTTGGGTCCTGTCTACATATCCAGGTTTATTTCCCACCATCCTCCCTACCCTACTAAATTAACTGCTTTTGGTTTCTCAAGCATATGTGCCATTTTCTCCCTCACCCCTGGATCTTCATACTTGCTAGCCTCTGTAATTTGTGCATTTTCCCCCAAATCTGCCTTCCCCTGCCTGATTCTCAATCAGCCTCCACTCTTCAGTTTATACTTCACTTCCTTTGAGAGGCCTGCCCTGAATTCTTGATTGGGTCCTACATTGTTGTTATTTTGTTTTCTGTGCTAACTCTTGGTCCATTGGACATAGGCTGTATCTACTTCTTTACTGCTCTTAATACCATTGTCTAGCATAATGCTTGGAAAACAGTAAGGGCCTCATAAATGTTTGTTGAATTAGTCAATTAATTTATATATTTACTTCTCTGTTTATCTCATGAGACTGTGATATTTGTAAGGGCAGTTTGTCTAATACTTAATTTTGGGTTCCTAGTATCTTACTCATAATAGACATTCAATATATATGTATTAAGTGAACACATTCATGGATGGATGGATAAATGCTTGGTCCTAACAGAAAAGGTTATTTTCTGAAAATATGTTAAACAGTCCTTTCGGAGATTTCACAGTAAAACCCATAGGAGGTTACCAAAGTTGAGTAAGAAAAAAAGTCAGAAGCAAGAGGGAATAATAATATTTTTAGGAAGAAAAATACTAAGAAAAAAATGTCATGATTCACCAAGAAGATTGCATCTCTATTTATACCTGTTATTAAAGTTATAAAATATATGTTTTGTGAAATATATCTTAAGATAAATTTTTAACTCTTTCAGGCTACTTTGGTCCCATACCAAGCTGTCTTATTCACACCTACGAGAAAATGAGACTGTATATTTTTGTATCCCCTTATCTCTAGCAAAAATAGAGTTCACTCTTACAGATGAGAAAAAAAAAAGAAAGGAAGGAAGAAAGAGGAAGAAGGAGGGAAAGAAGGAAGGGAGGGAGGGAGGAAAGGAGGATGAGAGGAAAGAAAGAGGAAAAAGGAAAGAAGGAAAGAAAAAAATGAGTAAGGGAGAGAGAAGGAGAAAAATATGTTAAACTGTTCATTAATTGAAGGAACTTACTATTTTCTCTTAAATATCAATTCCAAATACATGATATTGAACATAAAATTTTTAATTGTTTTTTGAATCAACTAAACTAGGTCAAGTTATTTATCATTTTTTTACTTAATTTTTTTCAGGTTTATTTATTTATTTTGAGAGAAAGAGAGCATGAACAGGAGAGGGGCAGAAAGAGAGGGGGAGAGAAATAGATTCCAAGTAGGGTCCACACTGTCAGCATGGAGTCCCTCAGAGCCCAATGTGGGGCTCTAACACACAAACTGTGAGATCATAACCTGAACTGAAACAAAGAGTCATACGCTTTGACTGACTTGAGCCACCCAAGCACCCAAGTTATTTATTGTCTTGAACTTAGTGGCTAAAACAACACTATTTGTGTGCAATCAGCAATTTGAGAGGGCTTGGTGGTTACTAGTCTTTGCTCTACTTAATGTCAGCTGGGATAACTCAAAATCTAGGGGCTGGAATCATCTGAAGATTTGCTTACATGTGTGATGCTGACACTGACTCTTCTTTGAGACCTCAACTAGGACTGTAGCCAGAACCTGCACATGATGTCCCTGTGCTGCTTGGGTATCTTCCCAAAACAGTGTCTGTGTTCTAAGAGGAAGTGTCCCATGGAAGAGATCCAAGAGGAAGCAGTATGGCCTTTTATGACCTATCCTCAAGTCAAGCAGTGTAACTTCTGCTTCATTCTACTCATTCAGTTGTCATAAAAGCCCACCTAGCTTCAAGAGAAGGTGAAAGGAGATTCCATCTTTCTATGGGGGAGTGCCAAACTAAGTAAAAACATGTGGAAAATATTGCCGTGACCATTTTTGTAAACTATAGTCAGGCTATGCAATCTCTATAAAGCTAGCTTATAACCGATCTTTTATGGATAGAATTTGGAATGGAGATGCCTGACGGGGATGTTCACAGTGCTAAAACAAGACTGCCATAGATTTAGGAGCCATTGGTACAGTGGGCAGCTTTACTACTGCTTTTACTCCGTTCTCTCCTGATAATGGAATGACATATTCTGCCTGCTCTTCACCTGCCCTCCTCTCATACTTAGACCTGAAAGACAAAATCACAGGGTGAGAATGAATCTCTTCCCTGGCCCCCAAAAGAAATAAAACACAGGCAGCTGCCAGGAAAGAGTAATGAAGCCTATCATTTAATCTGTCATGATGCAGTGTGGCAGTTGACTTCTGCAGAAGACAGACACATGAAACAGAAACACAGAGGCTCAGAAACTGTGGGGGTGGGGGGAAAGAGACAAATGTTAGAGACTCCATTCTGAATGTGACAAGGAAAGGGGACTCAGATTGTCCTTGCCACAATCATGGTTATATTATTGAATCAAGACAGATAATAGAAAGCAAGATAAGCTTGAAGAAAAGTTATGTTTATTCCTAACCCTCTGCAAGGAATCTGTCATGTAAGTGAAAGCTGTAACCCTTATATTATAAGAAGGTCACCATTATCAGAAGGGTAGACAGGAGAAGGTTCTCTCTTTGTGTTCAATCTAGTTCAGGTTTATTTACAATTTCACACAATTCATACTATATCCACATTCCTTTACCACATAGCTGGTACTGTAGACCATCAATTTTCCTTTATTTTCTGCATCCCAAGAAAAATTGGAAAAGGCCATATAAGTGATTATGTGGGCGACCTCTAGCCTTGTAATATTCTCCACAGGGGCTATGAAGTGTAGGGGAGAGAAAACTGGTATGAATGTGGTAGTTCTCATTCCTTGGCTGAAGATTTTAGGGCTGCTTCTCAACATGATCCACTTTTCTATCATTTTAACAACCCCCTGTATTTCTTAGAGATCTACCCACTTTTGTTTCATGTGGTCTGAGTAGAGACTGCACCTGAGATCCCAGGTTGACATGTGAGTCAATAATTCATTTGGGCTCCAGCATATAACTCAAATAGATAAAATCAGAGATAATCCTTTGACTTCCTGGAATGAATGTTTGATTTGATGTTGTAAAGATGTAAACCTGGAGGTGCCAGAACATAAAGGAAACTAGGATGAGAGATGAAAGAAGAGAGATTGGATCCTGATGACACCATTTGAGTCTTTGGGCCCAGAGTATCTCAATCTGCTCCCTGGACTTCTCCATTATGTGACCTAATTAACCCCCTTTCACACCAGTCTGAGTTTTTTTTTTTTTAAATTCTACTCTTTGTGTTATTTGAAAAGCAATTGATAGCCATTTCTACCCTTATGGGGTCAGATTAATTGGCCTTGGTGTACAATCCTTCCTCTAACCTGTGTATATGATCCTACTATGGGTACAGTGGGTCTGATCCCATCTGTATAGTTGAGATTATGACTACACTAGCAACAAAGGTTTTTCTGCCCTCAACTCAGGCCTCTGCTTTGGCAACCAGATGGTTCAGTCAAACTTAAGACTACTTAATACTTAACTTAAATCATAACTACTTTTTCAACTTTAGGCAACATTTAGAATGATTGTGACCACAGGAACTCAAAATGATGGCAAGAGATGGTGGACCCAGCTTTCCAATTATGTGGATTTTGTAACTAACTTGGAAAATAGGGTGGCATATTAAGAAAAAAACCCATGCTTGAAGTTTTATTTGATTTCTGATTCAAGATTTGCAATTCATGTGATCTGAGACAAGTCACTTTAACATATTTAACAATAATATGAAGATAAAGGCATTATAAACTATTAATTGCTAAATATCAATGGAAGTATTACTAATCTTAGTGTTAGAATCCAATTCATTCTGACCTTATCCTTTTGATTGTCATTCTTCAAGTATAGAAAATAGTTCACATTTTTATCAGTTTTATGATGAAAATGTTACCAAAATAGTAAAACCCAACATTAAAATGCATGAAGCATAACACTGAAATTTTCAGTATTTGTTCTATCACAAACAAACCTGTATTCCTCTTTCTATTGCCTATCACTATATTTAACATTCCAAAAATACTATGTTTCTTTAAAGGCTCATCAAGCTAGTTTTAGTGGGATTTTGCAATGTTCCTGAGAATCAAATGTATCTACCAGACCATATGACCTTGGAAGCAGATGCATTTTTTAAAAAGTAGAATCATGCATCTGAGCTACACAATGGCCATGGTGCCATATGCTGAGGGAACAAGTTGAAAGATCATTCTGTGATATCATAAAATCCTGGAAAGAGAACAGGACATTTATAAGAATAGCCTGGAGACAGGCTGACTCCATGTCTGCTAACCTTATATCCAGAAGCAAATCATATTCTGTTTACTCAGTTGGTACCTAATGAGAGAAACAGATAGGAATTTTTTTTTTTTGTAACACTGTCTTTTTATATTTACTTGATTGGAGAGTAATTTCAAAGGAGCCAAAGATAATTAATTGCTCTGAGTGGGTGTACTGTAAGTGATTGAAGCAAAGCAAGAAAAAAAATAGCTGTATGAAGCCAAGATCTGGAAAAGAAGTAAGCAGCTATATTAGTCCTCTCAGTGACTTTGGGAGTGTTCATGGTAACCTCTTGCTGCACTGTGGACCCGATGTGATAAGCAACATAAGTCACTTTAATATCAAAATCTGAGACACATCAGCCTATGCTGACGTTGTCACCAAATAATGCTCTAAGGCCTCATGCTTACCAATGAGCTAGTAGACCCAATAATTAAGATCTTCCATGATTATGATTTATCTTTATCACCGAATGAGCTCAATTCGTCAAGAAGGCAACTTTTAAATAGCTGAGCAACTGTACTTAAGTCACTGGATGGTCCTCATGTGTTGGTTGTCAGCTCTACCAACTGAGCACAGCCCCACAGCTGCTTATAGCTATAGGCAGAACAGAACTAATTCTTGGGCCAAGACTTCTGATCCATCACTATTCATCCAAAATTCCCATGGGGAGTGACAGAAATTAGAAAAAGTAGTCAAAGAATGGGTCTTTGCTTCTCCTTTCCTGTCATTCCATATAACCAATTTATCAAATAAATCTTCCAAAATATATCTCACACCCTTTACTCCCCTAGACTTGTCATGATTAAAACAGAAATGCTGCCTGAGTTTTCATCCCACCGCCTTGCAGAATTTGGGCTCAAAACTACAACACCAACTTTTTTTCCCTTATTTTATTTATTTATTTTTTATTTGCGAGAAAGAGAGAGAGAGCGCAAGTTGAGGGGGGGAGAGGCAGGGAGAGAGAGAGAGAGAGAGAATCCCAGCATAGAGCCTGACATGGAGCTTGATCCCATGACCCTGTGATCATGACCTAAGCTGACATCAAGAGTCAGAATCTCAACATACTGAGCCACCCAGGTGCCCTTACAGCACCACTCATCTAAATTTCCAGCCCGCTGGTCTGTATTATGGATCTCAAATTTGTTAGCTCCCACAATTATATGAACTAATTCCTTAAAATGTTATCCATCCTCTCTCAATCTCACTCTCTCTTTCTTTCTCCCTGCTCCCCAGTACTCAAATACACTAACATGGCCAATGGGAGATAGATTGATGATAGATAGATAGATAGATAGATAGATAGATAGATAGATAGATAGATACATAGATAGATACATAGATAGATACATAGATACATAGATAGATACTGTTTCTCATGCATTATTAACTCCATCAACTCCATGAACTAGATTCAAAACATTAGCATGATTAGAATAAAATGAATCATGTGCACTTTTTTTGTTTTTAAAGTTTATTTTTGAGAGGGAGAGAGAGGGAGAAGTGCACAAGTGATTGAATGGCAGAGAGACAGACAGACAGACAGACAATCTGAAACAGGGCCCAGGCTTTTAGCTGTCAGTGCAGAGCTTGATGCAGGGCTCAAACCTGCAAACCATGAGTTCATGGCCTGAGTCAAAATTGGATGCTTAACCAACTGAGCCACCCAGGCAGCCCTGTACGTGTGTTTTGTTACTGATAACATCCTACACAGATCAAGGACTAGGATTCTAGAACTCGTTTCTAGGCAAGGGAAATCCTGTTAAGTCAGTTCTGAAAAAAATAAAGATTAATGTATTCTGTTATCTTCAGAACTGCTCTTCTATGCCTTATAACCCCATAGTTGGACACACCCCTTGGTCCTCAGTTGCTCGGGGCCCTCTGCTGGAGCATCATAGCAGAGTAGTAGAATTCAGTCTTTCTTGAGATGCCTGAGTGACTCAGTCAGTTAAGCATCTGACTTTGCCTCAAGTCATGACCTCAGGGTTCCTGAGTTTGAACACCATGGTGGGCTCTGTGCTGACAGCTGGGAGCCTCGAACCTGCTTCGGATTCTGTGTCTCGCTCTCTCTCTCTCTCTCTGCTCTCCCTTCCTGCCTCACACTGTGTCTTTCTCAAAAATAAATCAACATTAATGAAAATTAAAAAAAACAATTCGGGCTTTCTTACCCATTAGATCTCAGTGCAAATCACAGCTCTTTCCTTATCAGCTGTTCTTTAATATGAGAACATTGATTTAGGGATAACTGAGATGACACTTGTCAAGTGCCCAGCATAGAATAAGCATTTAACCTGACAGTTATTATTATCACTGTTAAGTGCTTCACCAGCAAGCACTCAGTCACCTATCATGATTTGTGTTCTAAATCACATGCCTTTGCACATGCACTTTCTTTAGCGTAGGTGTTCATCAGTCACGTTCTCTGCATTCTCCAAAGCCCAGCTCAATCTCACTTCATCTGTGAAATTAAATGGATTATCCTACAGTAGACTATCATAATTCTTTATTTTTGTAGCTATCCCTCATTTGTTACTTAAAAATAACAGGGATTTGTGCCTCTGACTGCTTTAAGCAGTTGCATGCATGCCAGTCACATTTAATCCCACAACAACCTTCTAGAGTAAGTAATATCATTCTTGCATGTTAGGAAACTGAGGCGTGGAGAACTTAAGTAACTTGTTCAGGGCCCTCAAGCTGGAATGTGGTGATCATAGGCTGGAGATCATTACTCATGCCCCCTTTTCCCAATCTGAAGGCATTTACCTGCATTATGTTGGATAAAGCTAAGTTGCAGATTATAGGTTGAAAGCTCTAGGGAGTAAATATTTGGGGGCCCTTAGACAAGTGGGAACACAGGTAGGTGGCTCTTCCTGCAACTCAGGTTCTTCCAGACTGACTTGGAGAATCATGTGGCTTACCTGTGTCTGTCCCAGCTAAGAACACATGCTGTACTTCTGAAACCTTCAGTTGTTGAGGTTTCTGTTCCTAAGTACCTTCTTTACAGACGGAGAGTTTCATTCTGACAGAAATTGCAACAATCAGGTTATGAATTGTTAAAAAAATATGAGTAACACATGTGCTGGAAAATATTTCATTGCAGTTTATGCACGTCAAAACACAGAAGGCAGTATTCAGTGATTTGGTTACACCTTTAACAAAATTAACCAAGGGCAGTGGCTCTTCACTTGGATGCTGTTAGAATTACCTGGGGGAATTGCCATTAAATGGCAATCTCTGGAAGTGAGGCCCAAACATCAGAATCTTTTTTTTTTTTTTAGTTTATTTATTTTGAGAGAGGGGGGATGGTGGAGAGAGAGAGAGGGAGGGAGAGAGGAAGGGGCAGAGAGAGACAGAGAGAAGGTGAGTCCCAAGCAGGCTCCATGCTGTCAGCACACAGCCCAATGTGGGGCTCAGACTCACAAACCATGAGATCATGACCTGAGTTGAAACCAAGAGTCAACTGCTCAACTAACTGAGCCAGCCAGGTGCCCCCAAACATCAGAATCTTAGTAAGCTCTTTAGGTAGCTCTAGTTTGGGGCTAGAGATGAGAACCCTAGAGCCCCTAGAACCCCCAGACTAGGGTAATCTGCAGCTCCTCATTTACAACATTTAGGAGATAAAAGCATAAAGAGAAGATCTCTCCTTTGTTAAATTTCTTTTTTAACTATGACAATAGTATAAGAAAAATATACATTTAAAAGAGACAACTATGAATATGAAATTTACCAACCAATAAAGAAAGGGCCATAGATAAAACAAAATACTGATGCAATAATCTTGGTGCAGACAATTTCACCTCACCAGCCTGTGATGAGAGTATATATAATATGTGAGGAAAACTACCTGATTCCAATAAGATGGTGGGAAATGGTCCTGGTAATAAGATGCTTTCAATTTCTCTAGTGGTCGTAAGTCAGGTTCTCTGTCAGAGAGAAGTGTTTCATTTATGACAACATAGTTCTGGGAGTTGAAAACTAATGATATGAATCCACAAGAAGTTTAAGACCAATAGCTCACCAGATATCTAAAGGCTGTATTTAGAAACCTGTCAATGGTAAAATCAATTACTTTCTTGCTGATCTTAGGTTAAAAATACTCCATGGAGACACACACACACACACACACACACACACACACACCTTTGTCATGTGGTTGAATTGACTAATGTGAACTTATATATTCAGTTGTAAGTTGTGGTATATGATTCAATTTTACCCTGAGCATTCCAATAGAGATTTTAGGACTGTTATAAGAATAACAATTATCTTGTTTTCATGGAGAGACATAACTAAGTTATAGCATACTAATTTTACATGTGTCATCAATATAGAAACAGAGACTCATACCTTATATTTTTTCCAAGTGCTTCCTGGTTGCTAACCCTTAACAAGAACAAAGAAAAATGGCAGTGAGACAGGTGGCCAGCACAGGTTGTAATTTCGTCATGATCTTGATCAGTGTCTTCAAGTTGCTCAGCCCAGTAGTAGAGACAGAACAATACTCAAATGATCAGATGTATTGCACGGGACAGGCACTTGTGTCTAGTTTGTCTTAGATAGGAGGAGTGAATTTTCCTTCATGACTATGGTAAATCCCTTGAACTCTATGGCATGCTACCAAATTCCTTTAGGAAATGAATTTGAGTTAATTATCACCATATCTTACCCTCCATGCACTTTCTCCCCCACATATATATGTGCATTTGAGAGAGTCTCTACCTTCTGTGAGAGATCAAGATAATCATCCAGTCCTATTCGAGAGGAAAATTAGAAATTACTAAATAATGAAGTATTAAAAAAACCCTAGGAACATGTAGGTTAAAAATTCTCTGAATATTGAAGTCAGGTAATGTGTAATGTCATTACTATAAATGGAGTCTCTAAAATCTGTTGATTAGTAACAGCCAAGAAGCCAACATGAAAATCAGAGTCAAAATTATTATTTCAAAAAGAAAGCCCACACTGTTTCCTGAATGTTTAGTATATTTACACTAAAAACACAGGAAGTTAATGATTGACTACAACTTCCAATAGCTGTATCTAGGCCCAGAGAACTTAAGTAACTTGTTACTTGAATAAACTGGCAATGAAAATTCAATCAAAATAAAAATAGTAAAAAAATAAAAAAGAAAACAAAAAACAACCACAACAAAAAACAAGACAAAATTAAAATAGTGATAAGCCATCCAATTTTGTAGAAAATATTTTTAAATCATTTGTTTAATTCACTACCCTGCAAATCCTAGAGTAATAAACAATCTGATCACAATATATTATGCAATTTATATCTTCCCAAGAACTTACACAATAATAAATTTTGTATTATTCAAATTATATGGGCAAAGTTTAGGAGGGACTAGCTATAAACAGGTTTACAGATCGGATCATCAGTAAATAAGTTTCTTGGCCATGCAGATAATCATTCCAATATAGGAATTTATAAGTTCTAAATTTTATATCTCAGATTTTCTTAATGTGGAACACAATAACACTGATGTAAATGTCAGTTACATTTCTCACACAAATATTCAAATAAGGGGTGGTGAATTAAAGGGCTTTTCTGAATGCTCTGAAATCTCAGGACTTTTATCATTTATAGGTTGTTAGCCTTCAAGAACAAAGTGTCCATGTGGGACTTTTTCCTTCAATGAGACAGACTGCCCTCAAAAGCAATTACGTAGGGAACAATTTAAGGCTATGCCATTGGGTATTCAGGGTGGGATGCTGCCCTAATTCAAAGAATTTAATCCACACTAGAATGTTTGTGTGTAAGATATCAATGTATCAAATGCCACATCTCCTCTTTAGTCTTATCTAGGGCATTACGTCCACCTTCATGCAATGAATACTGAGAAGGAAACAGGGATAACTTAGACCTATCAGGAAGGAATGCTGATACTTGTTTTTCCAAGTTAAGTGCAGGTTTCCTCCTACCTGGACATATTGCTGTCAGAAAGCACATAAAAAATAAGGAGTACAATAGCACTGATAAAAATACCACTTAGGTTTCTCATCCAAATATGTAAATTGTCATTATTGAGAATCTAGATAAGGAGTTCTATTAAAAGAGGATCAGTTGTGCCAAATACATATCAGGTGTTCAATACATTTGCTTCTCATTGGTTTGTTCAAATTGCCATGGCATGTACCTACCCTATTCTGCTTTGTTTTACCTGTAGAAACAAAAAGTGACTTCCTCTAAGTAGTTTTTTTAATATCTACAAGCAATCAGGAAAAAAAGAAATAGAGGAGAAATAGTGATTTGCTTTATCTGAATAATTTTCAA
Source organism: Suricata suricatta (assembly GCF_006229205.1). Classification (NCBI taxonomy): domain Eukaryota; kingdom Metazoa; phylum Chordata; class Mammalia; order Carnivora; family Herpestidae; genus Suricata; species Suricata suricatta. The sequence goes on from NC_043711.1 coordinate 38,299,843, forward strand.
AGAGTGCTATTTTTATGTCCCCAGTGATTCACCAATTATTTTATGTGGGATAGAGGGAAACATTGTTTTAATTTAATAATTCATTTTAATTATAGATTAGAAAAATATGTAACAATATTCCATCACATTGCTGCCACTTCCTTTTATTTTTTTTTCAAGTTTTTACTTAAATTCCAGTTAGTTAACGTACCATGTAATATTAGTTTCAGGTGTAGGAGTTAGTGATTCATCACTTATATACAATACCCAGTGCTCATCAGGACAAGTTTAATCCTTAATAGCCATTAACTCTATAGCCCATCCTCCTGCCTACCTTGACTCTAGCAACCCTCAATTTGTTCTCTATAATTAAGAGTCTGTTATCTGGTTTGCCTCTCTTTTTCTCTTTTTAACCCCTGTGTTCATCTGTTTGTTTTTTAAATTCCATATATTAGCATAAGACACTCTAGCTCCATTCAAATTGTTGCAAATGTCAAGATTTCATTCTTTTTGATGGTTGAGTAATATAAGTAATATTCCAGTGTGTGTGTGTGTGTGTGTGTGTGTGTGTGTGTGTGTGTGTGTGTGTATCATATCTTCTTTACCCATTCATCACTTGATGGATATTTGGGCTTTTGCCATAATTTGGCTATTGTAAACAATCCTCTGTAAACATCAGGGTGCATGTATCCTGTCAAATCAATATCTTTGTATCCTTTGGGTAAATCCCTAGTAATGCAAGTCCTGGATCATAGGTTAGTTCTATATTTAACTTTTTGAGGAATCTCCATACTTGATTTTTCCAAAGTGGCTACACCAGTTGCTGCAACTTGCTTTTAAAATAAATCCAAATAACAAACAAACAAACAAAAAAGGAATCAACTCAAAGAAAAATACTGGTGGTGTGCAAACATGATGATAGTTGTGGTGATTGTATTCACATGACCAAAGTTGGAAGCACTGGTTCAGTGAAAACAAACAATAATTTTTAGATAAGATTCAGCCACAAATTTCCAGATTGTGAGCAGCTGAAGCACAGCTAGAAACAGAGCCGATCAGTTCATTAACAGAATTTTGAGATCTATCATTGGATGCCTCTCCTAATCACTTGCAGAGAATTCTTTCCATCAGAATGACTTCATCATGACATTCTTCTCACTGGCAAATGGTGTCAAATACTTTCTCCCTGTGTCAGATTACTCCAGTACTTCTTTCTAAATAGGAGCATGTGAAACACTAGTCTCTGAATCCAGTGGGTAATGTTCTGACAAACTAGACTAGCAGGTGACTGACTTGGGTTGACATAGTTGCAATCAAAGAAGTGAGGGTTGGACTCCTTTCCTTCTCTGAGGTGCCTAACAAGGCACAGGAGGTAAGAGATACCACACAATGCCTAAGGATAACCTGCACTAAAATCATTCTCTTTTTGTGATTTTAGAACAAGAGTACTACAATGAATTTGAAGTTCCCCTCAATGGCTACTAACTTTATAGAGCATTTAAACAGGTGATGGGGTTGCTTCCTTTGGGTCTGTCATTTTAAAGTGTATTATGAGATGCTATATAGATTTGCCATGTCTCAAAGAAACAGGTGGATCCGGAGACTGGATTTTTGCCAAAGAGTATCTCAAGAATGCTGTTGGGCCTATAAAGCAGATTAAATTCCTTGCTAGAGCTAAATAGTTCTTCTGTATCAAAGACTTGTGGGTTTCCCCCAAAGCCCCTCTTAACAGAAAAGGAAAAGTAAGAGAATTTGGACAGCATTGTGTGATAAAGGCTGCCAATCAAGGGGACACTGGTGAAGTCATTATTTAAGAGTTAGTGAGATATTTGCAAACTAACTCTGTATTTTTAATTAATTAAGGAGACTGTAGCACAACTGAGATAGAAATTATTAAGGAAATGCAGAATACAATTCCATAGGAGAGGTAATTAGGAGTTCTATTTATTATTTTGCGAATGGGAAATAGTATAACTTTGTAAAATTAGGGGCCAAGTTTTCTAAACATAAGATGATTCTTCAGTGGCTGAAGCCTGAGGACATTGCTTCTTTTATGTTCGTGCTTTAAAGCCATGTACATCCTATGGTATTGGAAACAGGGTCCTGAATGTCCAGCAACATGCACTTGGTTAACTTAGTAACCCTTATGTAGAGATTAGGTATGTAATGTGGAAGAAGTGCCGCTGCTTAATCCAAAGTATTTTTCTTTTGGCAAAATATACCCTTTTGCACATTACCATTATATATATGTTACCTGGTTAATAACAATGCAGGCTTAATTATTTTACAGATTTTCACTATACTGAATAGAAATACAGCAGAGGGTTCCAGTTTTGATCAGGGATTAATTTATTTTTTTAAGTTTTTAATTAATTTTTTTTCTAAAATTCATTTATTTTGATATGGTGGGGGTGCAGAGAGAGAGAGAGAGAGACAGAAAATCCTAAGCAGGCTCCACACTGTCAGCACAGTGACATAGAACTCGAGTCAAAATCAAGAGTTGGACGCTCAGCCGACTATGGCCAGGCACCCCAGATCAAGATTTATTTAAAGTAAATTTCAGCATCCCAAATTATTCTGGGACTGAGCCTATGAATTTTTGAAGCACAAGAGGTATGTCTTCTCTTGTGCTCAAATCATTCTCTTTTTGTGATTTTAGAACGAGTACTACAATGAATTTGAAGCTGGTATTTGTTATTGACCTATTTTTAAAGGGTATCTACTATTGAGATAGTTAGGTCAATCTGATCAATCCCCAAATATTTACTGAATATCTGTGCTTCCAGTAATTAGCACAAATCTTTCTTAGAGACAGCAAATAGATTTTTAACTGGAAAGCCTATGCTGATTTGTTCATAATGGTTATCTGAAGAAAACCATTAACAGTGTTCTAAGTCTGAACCTGGTTTCTGTAGGAATATATGCTTGGGGTATATTGATAATGTCTTCTATCAGGGGATAAAGAAAATTATAACCCAGGTGCCATAAGCTTGCCACCCTTTTTCTAGCTGAGTCAGTGATTCTCTCCTGGCTATACATTAACCCAAGGAGCTTTTTATAAATACTGATACCCAGTTGCTACCCTGAAAGATTTTGATTTGATTGTTGTAGGTGCACACAGATGTTAATACTTTTGTAAAGCTTCTCGGGTATCTCTGATGTGCAATAAGGGTGAAGAACCACTGCTAAATATCATATAGAGTTCAGAAAATCTCAAGTTTCCTGGGATCGATTTTCTAACTTAGGTCTTTTATATGGTGTTTCCAGGAAGCTGACCTTATTCTTTAAGAGGCCTGGGAGACCACTGAAGAATAATCATTTCTTTGAACTTAGTAAATGGCATCTAAATTCTTTCAGTGTTTTTGCCATTAAAAGTCCTAAGAAAATACATGCTAGTTAGCAGACACTGCATTTCCATACACCATCAACTCTCTTTTAAGTGATACCAAAAAAAGTCTTATTAGTAATTTGTATTTTACGCATTTATTAACCTGACTTGTAAAACAAGTAAGTTTAATTCTAAGTGATGATCATTTCAAAATGGTGGTGACACCTGAGTGCCTTTAATCTATTTTTTAAATACACTTATTTAGCATTTACTCAATCTACTTTATTCTTCTGGGAATGCCATATCTTCAAAATAGCTTCCAGACTGTGTTAGGAAATTTTGAAATGATTTTAAAATAGACTTTCTCACTTCGTGTGATAATTGGGTATTAAAATAGAAAAGGGGAAAGTAGGTTCCAAGTAAAAGATGCTTTTATTAGTCAATGAAACTGTGAATCCGTTTCCAAATCTATGATTTATTCAGACAATAATGTTTACTACTATACGAACTCTTCTCCTTCCCGGACCTTTATCCCATTAGAGTGCTTGTAGAAGGTATCATGAAGATTAAGACTATGCATCTCCATTCTTAAATATGCCTACAATTGGTATTGACTTAATACAAAAGTATCATGGATATATTCAACCCTTGGAGCTGTTTATGGCTCCTTCTTGGGGCCAAACACATACAGGGCCCCTTCTATCTGCCCAACCTCATGCTTGGTGCAAGAAATAGAGAAATCAGT